>NW_025201333.1:0-1321 GCF_004010195.1 Chiloscyllium plagiosum | reverse complement strand
ATGTACAATGAGCTTCCGCTCGTCAGTCTCCCCTTTGAGAGTATTCTGCTCCCTCTAAGCCATCCTTGACCCTCTCACCAGCGAGACATCACCCCATTCTGATCTCTCACTGCAAGTTGCAGAAACATCAGTTTGACTAGCGTGTCCCCTATCACCATCGAACGCGTGGAACTGAATATTTCTCACAGTATGTTAGAGCCAGTCTCAGTCGCAGTAACTTGGCTGTCAGTGCTATATTCCACTGAACGTCTATTACCCACTACATTTTCCAATTCAGTATTCTTGTCTGTGATGAGGACAACCACAGCAGACTCATGCAGTACCTGCCTACCCCTCCCAGCTTTCCAGGAGATAAACCCTCCCAGCTGACTGTATCAGCAGTATCCTGAAATCCTGACACTGCCGTCAATCACATCCCAAGCAACCTGTCAATTCCTCACTACATTTAATGACTCCTCCACCGGTCCATGCGATCCGATAGAATTTGCAATCAATCTTCCTGCAGACGTCATCATCAGGATCATTGAACCTCTCCCGAATCTCTCACATCCGCCAGGAACACCATGTCACTCTGCAACAGGCAATATCTCTGCCTTAATAATCTATAGGTCAAAACAAAGGCACAGTTTTACTGCTCGAAAAACACTGCCCGAGAATTACTTAATGCTTACGTTTGATGTTTTAAGCATTTAATCAACAGATGGTAAGACATATTAAAAAGAAACCATCACCTTACTCACTATTGTATATTTAACAAAACAGACTAAGACTGATGTTTTAAGGGACTGAAACCAACTGAGCTGATTCCCGGCCCTGATTACTTCCAAGAGTGAGGTCTCTCCAAGGGCAACTGTGAAATGCCACTGTTAGTTTCTCTTCTCTGCCCGCTCCATTTTCAGAGAGCTTTATAACTTCAGAGCCAGTCAGCTGGGAAAGGTCACTGCTCGGCTTTATATACTGGATGTTGCATTTGCTGCCCTGATCAGTATTTATTGGCCCACTTTATTTGATAGTGAACTGCCTCTCTGACTTTCTGCAGTCCATGTACACCACAGTGATGTTTGGACAACAATCCCAATCTAACCCCACAACCCTCCCTCTCTCTCTCTGTAATTCCTCTCCAGCTTCAGAAATTTAATGTCCGCTTTATAAGATTTATAATTAGATTCATTTTTATTTCTTTAATCTCAAAAATGTAGAATAAAAAAACCCAGAAAATTCAAATGTTTTCCCCCAAAACAGATGTCTATTCATTCACTTTTTGGAGAGGTTGTCACAAGGACGTTTTAGTATTTAATGTCAAACTGTACACGTAGAATGA
>NW_025201332.1:3387-7025 GCF_004010195.1 Chiloscyllium plagiosum | reverse complement strand
CCACCCCCTACTCGTCCTCCGAAGACCAGTACTGGTAGGCGGTACCCAGCGACTCGGCCAATGGCCTGTCTCCGTTGGCCGGGTCCCCGTCGGGTTCCTGCGAGGCGGGGCTCGGTGCGTCGTCACGGCGACCCTTCCAGGCCTTGCCGCCATCGCCGCTGCCCCGGTCTTGGCCCGCGGCGTAGATGCGCTGGGAGGTGTCCATGGCGCCCAGCTCCCTCTCCATGGCGCCCAGCTCCCTCTCCATGGCGTCCAGCTCCCTCCCCGCGGCGCCCAGCAGCCCCTCGCCGTCTCTGTGCTCGCTCCCGTAGCCTCCGGCCCAGCAGGGGGCGTCCTGGCCAACCCCGCGCTCCCGCCGAAGGCTTCTGGGGGGAGTGCCTGGCGGGAGGGGGCTGTTGTTGCTTCCTGCCTCCTCCCGGGGGCCCCACGCCTCGGAGGTCCCACCGTTGGCCTCTGCCCCCGGGGCAGCCTGACACTCCCCGGGTCCTCCCAGCCCCTGCTGCGTCCCTCCGGCCTCCCGCGGCCGGTTGTGTTGGACGTGCCCGGCCGGGGATGGGTCCCCCTCTTCCAGAGCCTCGGGCGGGCCCGTCGCTTCGTCGAGAGGTCCCCGGTCCTCCGGCGCTCCAGCTTCCCCGTTTGTCTCTGGATTCTCTCCCGGGCTCCGGGAGGGATCGCTCTCTCCGGGCATGTCCTGGTCCACTCCTGTTGGGAGATCGATGCCGTGACCTCCCGCTTGGGTGACAGAGGGGTCATCCTCACCCCCTCCTGTTGTGCTCACCCACTGTCTCCCGAGAGAATCACCTTCAGCCTTCATACCCCACCTTACCGTCACATCTTCCTCAGAGATTAAATCTTCACGGAGAGAAACGCCTTCACACATCTCACCCTGAGTGTCCAGACTCTGCCCTGAAACTGTGTCTTCCTCAGAAACCAACTCTTCATGAAGAACAACTCCTTCAGAGATCTGCTTTTCGGTGTCCAAACTCTGCCCTGAAACCGTGTCTTCCTCAGAGACTAAATCTTCATGAAGAACAACTCCTTCAGACATCGCACTCTGGGTGTCCAGATTCTGTCCTGAAACTGTGTCTTCCTCGGAGACTAAATCTTCACGGAGAGAAACGCCTTCAGAGATCTCACCTTTAGTCTCCACGCTCTGTTCTGAAGCTCTGTCTTCCCCAGGACCTGATTCTACACAGAGAGATACTCCTTCAGACATCTCACCCTGGGTGTCCATGGTCTGTCCTGAAACATTGTCTTCCTCAGAGCCTGAATCTTCATGGAGAGAAACGCCTTCAGAGATCTCACCTTTAGTCTCCTCAGTCTGTTCTGAAGCTCTGTCTTCCCCAGGGCTTGAGTCTTCATGAAGAGAAACTCCTTCAGACATCTCACCCTGGGTGTCCATGGTCTGCCCTGAAACTCTGTCTTCCTCGGAGACTAAATCTTCATGGAGAGAAACTCCTTCACATGTTTTCTCTTTGGCATCCTCGCTCTGTTCTGAAGCTCTGTCTTGCCCAGAGATTGAATCTTCATGGAGGGAAACTCCTTCACAGATTCTCTCTTCAGTGTCCGCACTCTGCCCTGAAACTGTGTCTTTATCGGAGACTAAATCTTCACGGAGAGAAACGCCTTCAGAGATCTCACCTTTAGTCTCCATGCTCTGTTCTGAAGCTCTGTCTTCCCCAGGGCTTGAGTCTTCATGAAGAGAAACTCCTTCAGACATCTCACCCTGGGTGTCCATGGCCTGCCCTGAAACATTGTCTTCCTGGGAAACTAAATCTTCACGGAGAGAAACTCCTTCACAAATTGTCTCTTTGGGGTCCTGGCTCTGTTCTGGAGCTCTGTCGTCCTCAGGGCCTGAATCTTCACGGAGAGAAACTCCTTCAGACACCTCACCCTGGGAGTCTGTGCTCTGCCCTGAAACATTGTCTTCCTCAGAGGCTAAATCTTCATGAAGAACAACTCCTTCAGAGATCTGCTCTTCGGTGTCCAGACTCTGTCCTGAAACCATGTCTTCCTCAGAGACTAAATCTTCATGAAGAACAACTCCTTCAGAGATCTGCTCTTTGGTGTCCACACTCTGCCCTGAAACCATGTCTTCCTCAGAGACTAAATCTTCATGAAGATCAACTCCTTCAGACACCTCACCCTGGGTGTCCACACTCTGCCCTGAAACATTGTCTTCCTGGGAAAGTAAAACTTCATGGAGAGAAACTCCTTTGCAAATTGTCTCTTTGGGGTCCTCACTTTGTTCTGACACCATGTCTTCCTGGGGGACTAAATCTTCCCGGAGAGAAACTCCTTCACGCGTTCTATCTTTAGTCTCCACGCTCTGTTCTGAAGCTCTGTCTTCCTCAGAGACTAAATCTTCATGGACAGAAACTCCTTCATGTGTTCTCTCTTCAGTCTCCGCACTCTGTCCTGAAACTGTGTCTTCCTCGGAGACTAAATCTTCATGGAGAGAAACCCCTTCAGACATCTCACCCTGGGTGTCCATGGTCTGTCCTGACTCATTGTCTTCCTGAGAGACTAAATCTTCACAGAGAGAAACTCCTTCGTAAATTGTCTCTTTGTGGTCCTGGCTCTGTTCAGGAGCTTTGGTTTCCTCAGGACCTGAATCTTCACGGAGAGAAACTCCTTCAGACATCTCATCCTGGGTGTCCATGGTCTGCTCTGAAACATTGTCTTCCTGAGAGACTAAATCTTCACAGAGAGAAACTCCTTCACGCGTTCTCTCTTCATTGTCCGCACTCTGTCCTGAAACTGTGTCTTCCTCAGAGACTAAAACTTCACGGAGAGAAACGCCTTCAGAGATCTCACCTTTAGTCTCCTCACTCTGTTCTGAAGCTCTGTCTTCCCCAGGACCTGATTCTACACAGAGAGAAACTCCTTCAGACATCTCACCCTGGGTGTCCGCACTCTGTCCTGAAACATTGTCTTTCTCAGAGACTAAATCTTCGTGGAGAGAAACTCCTTCACGCGTTCTCTCTTCAGTGTCCAGACTCTGCCCTGAAACATTGTCTTCCTGAGAGACTAAATCTTCATGGAGAGAAACCCCTTCACACATCTCACTCTGGGTGTCTGTGCTCTGCCCTGAAACATTGTCTTCCTCAGAGACGAAATCTTCACGGAGAGAAACTCCTTCAGAGATCTCACCTTTAGTGTCCACGCTCTGTTCTGAAGCTCTGTCTTCCTCAGAGACTAAAAGTTCATGGAGAGAAACTCCTTTGTGTGTCTCCTCTTTGGGGTCCTCGCTCTGTTCTGGGGCTCTGTCTTCCCCAGGACCTGAATCTTCATGGACAGAAACTCCTTCATGTGTTCTCTCTTCAGTCTCCGCACTCTGCCCTGAAACTGTGTCTTCCTCGGAGACTAAATCTTCATGGAGAGAAACCCCTTCAGAGATCTCACCCTGGGTGTCCATGGTCTGTCCTGACTCATTGTCTTCCTTGTAGATTAAATCTTCAAAGAGTGAAACTCCTTCGTAAATTGTCTCTTTGTGGTCCTGGCTCTGTTCAGGAGCTTTGGTTTCCTCAGAGCCTGAATCTTCACGGAGAGAAACTCCTTCAGACATCTCATCCTGGGTGTCCATGGTCTGCTCTGAAACATTGTCTTCCTGAGAGACTAAATCTTCACAGAGAGAA
>NW_025201332.1:0-3024 GCF_004010195.1 Chiloscyllium plagiosum | reverse complement strand
TCCACGCTCTGTTCTGAAGCTCTGTCTTCCTCAGAGACTAAAAGTTCATGGAGAGAAACTCCTTTGTGTGTCTCCTCTTTGGGGTCTTCGCTCTGTTCTGGGGCTCTGTCTTCCCCAGGACCTGAATCTTCATGGACAGAAACTCCTTCATGTGTTCTCTCTTCAGTCTCCGCACTCTGCCCTGAAACATTGTCTTCCTGAGAGACTAAATCTTCATGGAGAGAAACCCCTTCACACATCTCACTCTGGGTGTCTGTGCTCTGCCCTGAAACATTGTCTTCCTCAGAGACTAAATCTTCACGGAGAGAAACTCCTTCAGAGATCTCACCTTTAGTCTCCACGCTCTGTTCTGAAGCTCTGTCTTCCTCAGAGACTAAAAGTTCATGGACAGAAACTCCTTCACGCGTTCTCTCTTCAGTCTCCGCACTCTGCCCTGAAACTGTGTCTTCCTCGGAGACTAAATCTTCATGGAGAGAAACTCCTTCAGAGATCTCACCTTTAGTCTCCACGCTCTGTTCTGAAGCTCTGTCTTCCCCAGGGCTTGAGTCTTCATGAAGAACAACTCCTTCAGACATCTCACTCTGGGTGTCCAGACTCTGCCCTGAAACATTGTCTTCCTGAGAGACTAAATCTTCACGGAGAGAAACTCCTTCACGCGTTCTATCTTCAGTGTCCAGACTCTGCCCTGAAACATTGTCTTCCTCAGAGACTAAATCTTCACGGAGAGAAACGCCTTCAGAGATCTCACCTTTAGCGTCCACGCTCTGTTCTGAAGCTCTGTCTTCCCCAGGGCCTGAATCTTCATGAAGAGAAACTCCTTCAGACATCTCACTCTGGGTATCCATGGTCTGCCCTGAAACATTGTCTTCCTGGGGGACTAAATCTTCATGGAGAGAAACTCCTTGGCTTGCCTCCACAGCTTTGGAGAGAATCTCGTCTGGCAGATCTTCGGGCGGCTTGGCTGAGGATCGGCTCGCGATCCTTTGAGTTTCCGGGAGCCGATATTCCTCGCCTGCGTCCGGGATTCTGCCTGTTGGCCCTCGTGTCCCTCTGGACCAGCTGCCGTTGCTCAGGGAGCCAGGCGTTGGCGATACTCCGGGCTCCTGGTCTTCCCGATCGGAAGGTGGAGCATCCCGCTCTGCCGCCGTCTCCCGCCTTCCCTCGGATTCGGAGGCCCGGTCGGGGGGAGATTCCGCGTTTCTGGGAAGGCTGGTCCCGGATCCCGCGGGACTCGCGCACCCCTTCTCCCATTCTTCCCCGGAGACGGATAACTCCCTCCCCTCGTCCGTCTCTGCCGGGGGTCTCCCTGTCTTCGTCTGGCCACCTTCGTGGTCGCCGGCCTCCGGGACCTCCCTCCCGCCGCCCTGCGACCTCCGACCTTCCCCGAGTCGCTCCTCGAACTCCAGCTGCCTGGGATCGTCGTGCTCCGGAGGGCTCCCCTCGGCCGCCTGGCTAGCGTTCCCAGGAAGGGCGTCTCCCGCCCGGATCGCGCTCCCCTCTCCCTCAGACGCCGGCACCCTTCCCCGGGCTGGCTCCGGGGCCCAGTGCTGCCCCCTCTGGCCTCCGTCTTCGCCCTCCTGCTCCCCCAGCTCGGGGCGGGACCCCATCCTCGCCCCCTCAGCGTCCCCACAGGCCTGGGCTCCCGCCTCTGGCTGACCGTCTCTCGACTCGCCCTCATCTCCCTCTGCCTCCTGGCCGCGGGATCCTCCTGTGCCGGGCTCCAGTCCCCTCACACCCTCCTCGGCAACACCCCCTCCTGCTCCTGGCCCCCACCCGACAGACGCCTCCCTTGCAGGCCTCGGGGTTTCCCAGTCGCCAGCGAGGGGTGACCGATCCAAGATGGCTGCCCTCTCTTCGTCCACCTCAGGCCCCTGCCCTGCCCCGACCCTGGTGAGCTGGGGTTCAGTGACTCCCGTCCCTCGCCCCCTCCCGAGGTCATTGGCAGTGCCCCCCTCTCCTCCCTCGTCCGGTTGCAAGTCCCGAATTTCCGACCCCCCCAGCGGTGGCGCCCCCCGGTGCCCCGGTACTTCCTCTCCCGCTGCCTCCCACCTCGCTCCCCTTCCCTCTCGCCCCTCCTGGGGGTAAAGGGGCACCCCAGTAATCACGGGCCCCTCCACTGGCATGTAGCTCCCCCCCTCCAGAGGGCCAGCCCAGTCGTCATGGTGACCCCTCTCCTCCTCCATCCAGGGCCCCTCCCCCATCCTGGCCTCTCCTCCCTCTTCCGGAAGGCCGCTCCCCCATTCCATCTCTCCGGCCCCCTCCTTGGCCTCAGGCGGGAGGTCGGAGGTCAATCCCAGCAGCCCTTGCGCCCGGACCGTGGTGGCAGGTCCTATTGGCTCCCCGTCGAGCGCCTCATCCAACCAGAGCTCCCCGTTGACCAATGGGGGGAGGGCACCGGGACCGCCCACCAGCAATGGCGTCCGTGGGCCTGTGTCCTCCATTTTGGGTCGGCCCCGCCTCTCTTCCAGAACCTTCCGGGAGGCGTGGCCCGGGGCCAGCCCCGCGTCGCTCGTGTTGCCCTCCGTCCCCACCCCGGGGGCGATCTCTCCGTTGCACAGGGGGGCGCCCTCCGGCTGGGGGGTCTCCGAGCCCGGCCCCCTCCCCCCTCCGCCCTGCCGGAGGGCTTTGGGGTCACCCGTCTCGGCCCAATCCAGCCTTGGCAAAATGGCCGCCGCTGAGGGAGGCCCGCGACCTCCCGAGGGGACGGCGTTCCTGGTGTCCGGGCTCGTTCCGAACCCCTCCCTCTGCGGGCGCAGCCTCTGTCCCACCTCCCGGGGACCCCCGGTGGGCTGGTCACTCTCCAGGCATTGACCGACCTGCGCCCAGGGTACTGTCGGGAGACAACACCGTCAATCCGGTCGGGAACGCCGAAAAGGTTAGGATCAAACATCACCCCGATATCCCGCAAACATCCCGAATCCTGAAACCCCCCAACCCTTGCCCCCTTCCCTGACCCTGGGGAGGGACCACCCACCAGGACCCACACCCATCCCCAGTAGAGATTAAACCTCAACCACTCCCCTG
>NW_025201331.1:0-7024 GCF_004010195.1 Chiloscyllium plagiosum | reverse complement strand
AGGGAGAACTTTCTGAGGTATTGAGGAAGCACTCTCTTAGGTACTGAGGGAGTACTATCTGAGGTATTGATGGAGCACTTTCTGAGGTACTGAGGGTGGACTATCTGAGGGACTGAGGGCGAACTATCTGAGGTACTGATGGAGAACTATCTGAGGGACTGAGGGAGAACTATCTGAGGTATTGAGGGAGCACTATCTGAGGCATTGATGGAGCACTATCTGAGGTACTGAGGGAGCACTTTCTGAGGTATTGAGGGAGCACATTCTGAGGTACTGAGGGAGCAGTATCTGAGGTACTGAGGGAGCAAATTTCGGAGGTATTGAGGTAGCACTTTCTGACGTACTGAGGAAGCACTATCTGTGGTACTGAGGGTGTGCTATATGAGGTACTGAGGGAGCATTTTCTGATGTATTGAGGGAGCACTTTCTTAGGTACTGTGGGACCACTTTCATATGTATTGAGGGAGCACTTTCTGATGTATTTTGGGAGCACTTTCTGAGGTACTGTGGGACCACATTCAGAGGTACTGACGGAGCACAATCTGAGGTATTGAGGGAGCACTTTCTGAGGTACTGAGGAAACACTATCTGAGGTATTGAGGGAAAGCTATCTTCGGCACTGAGGGAACACTTTCTGAGGTACTGAGAAAGCACTATATGATGTACTGAGGGAGCACTTTCTGAGGTACTGAGAGAGTTCTTTCTGAGGTATTGAGGGAACACTATCTGAGGTAATGATGGAGCACTGTCTGAGGTATTTAGGAAGCACTTTCTGAGGTACTCAGGGAGAACTATCTGAGGTATTGATGGAGCACTTTCTGAGGAATTGAGGGAGCACTATCTGAGATAGTGAGGGAGCACTTTCTGAGGTATTGAGGAAGCATCTTCTGAGGCATTGAGCGAGAACTATCTGAGGTATTGAGCGAGCACTATCTGAGGTACAGAAGAAGCACTTTCTGAGGTATTGAGGAAGCACTTTCTGAGGTATCGAGGAAGCACTTTCTGAGGTATTGATGGAGCACTTTCTGAGGTACTGAGGGAGAACTATCTGAGGGACTGAGGGAGAACTATCTGAAGTACTGAGGGATCACTTTCTGAGGTATTGAGGGAGCACTATCTGAGGCATTGAGGGAGCACTATATGAGGTACTGATGGAGCACTTTCTGAGTTATTGAGGGAGCACATTCTGACGTACTGCGGAAGCACTATCTGAGGTACTGAGGGAGTGCTATCTGAGGTACTGAGGGAGCACTTTCTGATGTACTGAGGGAGCACTTTCTGAGGTACTGTGGGACCACTTTCAGATGTATTGAGGGAGCACTTTCTGAGTTACTGTGGGACCACTTTCAGAGATACTGAGGGAGCACTATATGAGGTATTGAGGGAGAACTATCTGAGGTATTGAGGGAGCACTTTCTGACGTACTGAGGAAGCACTATCTGAGGTACTGATGGAGAACTATCTGAGGGACTGAGGGAGAACTATCTGAGTGGCTGAGGGAGAACTATCTGAAGTACTGAGGGAGCACTTTCTGAGGTATTGAGGGAGCACTATCAGAGGCATTGAGGGAGCACTATATGAGTTACTGAGGGAGCACTTTTTGAGTTATTGAGGGAGCACATTCTGAGGTATTGGGGAGCACTTTCTGACGTACTGAGGAAGCACTATCTGAGGTACTGAGGGAGTGCTATCTGAGGTACTGAGGGAGCACTTTCTGATGAATTGAGGGAGCACTTTCTGAGGTACTGTGGGACCACTTTCAGATGTATTGAGGGAGCACTTTCTGAGTTACTGTGGGACCACTTTCAGAGGTACTGAGGGAGCACTATATGAGGTATTGAGGGAGAACTATCTGAGGTATTGAGGGAACACTTTCTGAGGTACTGAGGAAGCACTCTCTGAGGTACTGAGGGGAAACTATCTTAGGCACTGACGGAACACTTTCTGAGGTACTAAGGAAGCACTATATGAGGTACTGAGGGAGAACTATCTGAGGTATTGATGGAACACTTTCTGAGGTATTGAGGGAGCACTTTCTGAGGTACTGAGGGAACACTTTCTGAGGTATTCAGTGAGAAATTTCAGAGGTAATGAAGGAGAACTATCTGAGGTATTGAGGGAGAACTATTTGAAGAATTGATGGAGCAATTTCTAAGGTATTGAGGGAGCACTTTCTGAGGTACTGAGGGAACACTTTGTGAGGTATTCAGGGAGCACTTTCAGAGGTATTGAGGGAGAACTATATGAGGTATTGATGGAGCACTTTCTGAGGTATTGAGGGAGCCCTTTCTGAGGTACAGAGGAAGAACTATCTGAGGTACTGAGGGAGAACTATCTGAGGTACTGAGGAAGCACGATCTGAAGTTCTGAGGGAAAACATTCTGAAGTATTGAAGGAGCACCTTCTGAGTTACTGAGGGAGATCTGTCTTAGGTACTGAGGGAGCACATTCTGTCGTACTGAGGGAGCACTATCTGAGGTACTGAGGGAAAACTAGCTGATGTACTGAGGGAGCACTTTCTGAGGTATTGAGTGAGCACTATCTGAGGTACTGAGGGAGAAATATCTGAGGTTGCGAGGGTGCACTTTCTGAGGTATTCAGGGAGCACTATCTGAGGTACTGAGGGAGCACTATCTGAGGTACTGAGGTACTGGTGGGCGGCACGGTGGCACAGTGGTTAGCACTGCTGCCTCACAGCGCCAGAGACCCGGGCCATGCTAAATTGCCCGTAGTGTTAGGTAAAAGGGGTAAATGTAGGGGTATGGGTGGGTTGCGCTTCGGCGGGTCGGTGTGGACTTGTTGGGCCGAAGGGCCTGTTTCCACACTGTAAGTAATCTAATCTAATCTAATCACTATCTGAGGTACTGATGGAGAAATATCTGAGGTACTGAGGGTGCACTTTCTGAAGTATTGAGGGAGCACTCTCTGAGGTACTGAGGGAGCACTGTTTGAGGTATTGAGAAGCACTTACTGAGGTACTGGGGGAGCACTTTCTGAGGCACTGAGGGAACACTATCTGAGGTACTGAGGGAGAAGTATCTTAGGCACGGAGGGAGCACTTTCTGAGGTATTGAGGGAGCACTTTCTGAGGCACTGAGGGAACACTTTCTGAGGTATTGAGAGAGCACTTTCAGAGGTATTGAGGGAGATCTATCTGTGGTATTGATGGATCACTTTCTGAGGTATTGAGGGAGCACTTTCTGAGGTACAGAGGAAGAACTATCTGAGGTACTGAGGGCGAACTCTCTGAGGTACTGAGGAAGAACTATCTGAAGTACTGAGTGACCACTTTCTGAAGTATTGAGGGAGCACTTTCTGAGTTACTGAGGGAGAACTATCTTCGGTACTGAGGGAGCACATTCTGTGGTACTGAGGGAGCACTATCTGAGGTACTGAGGGAGAACTATCTGATGTACTGAGGGAGCACTTTCTGAGCTATTGAGTGAGCACTATCTGAGGTACTGAGGGAGAACTATCTGAGCTGGTGAGGGTGCACTTTCTGAGGTATTCAGGGAGCACTATCTGAGGTACTGAGGGAGCACTATCTGAGGTACTGATGGAGAACTATCTGAAGTACTGAGGGACCACTTGCGGAAGTAATGAGAGAGCACTTTCTGAGTTACTGAGGTAGAACTATCTTAGGTACTGAGGGAGCACTTTCTGAGGTACTGAGGGAGCACTATCTGAGGTACTGAGGGAGAACTATCTGATGTACTGAGGGAGCACTTCTGAGGTATTGAGGGAGCACTATCTGAGGTACTGAGGGAGGACTATCTGAGGTTGTGAGGGAGCACTTTCTGAGGTATTCAGGGAGCACTATCTGAGGTACTGAGGGAGCACAACCTGAGGTACTGATGGAGAACTATCTGAGGTACTGAGGGAGCACTTTCTGAGGTATTGAGGAAGCACTCTGAGGTACTGAGGGAACACTATTTGATGTATTGAGGAAGCACTTTCTGAGGTATTGAGGGAGTACTTTTTGAGGTATTGAGGGAGCACTATCTGAGGTATTGAGGGAGCATTTTCTGAGGTATTGATGAAGCACTTTCTTAGGTATTGAGGAAGCACTTTCTGAGGTATTGGGGGAGCACTTTCTGAGGTATTGAGGGAGCACTTTCTGGGGTACTGAGGAAGCACTTTCTGAGGTATTGAGGGAGCACTATCTGAGGTATTGAGGGTGCACTATCTCAGTTACTGAGGGAGCACTTTCTGAGGTATTGAGGAAGCACTCTCTGAGGAACTGAGGGAGAACTATCTGAGGTACTGAGGGAGAACTATCTGAGGTACTTAGGGACCACTTTCTGAGGTATAGTGGGAGCACTTTCTGAGGTACTGAGGGAGAACTATCTGAGGTATTGAGGGAGAACTATCTGAGGTATTGAGGGAGCACTATCTGAGCCATTGAGGTCGCACTATCTGAGGTACTGAGCGAGCACTTTCTGAGGTATAGTGGGAGCACTTTCTGAGGTACTGAGGGAGAACTATCTGAGGTACTGAGGGAGAACTATCTGAGGTACTGAAGGAGCACTATCTGAGGTATTGAGGGAGAACTATCTGAGGTATTGAGGGAGCTCTATCTGAGGTATTGATGGTGCACTATCTGAGGTATTAATGGAGCACTTTCTGAGGTACTGAGGGAGAACTATCTTAGGTACTGAGGGAGCACTTGCTGAGGTACTGAGCGAGCACTATCTGAGGTACTGAGGGAGCACTTACTGAGGTATTGTGGAAGCATTTTCTGAGGTATTGAGGAAGCACTTTCTGTGGTAATGAGGAGAAATATCTGAGGTATTGAGGAAGCACTTTATGAGGTATTGAGGGAGCACTTTCTGAGGTGTTGAAGAAGCACTATCTGAGGTAATGAGGGAGCAGTTTCTGAGGTATTGAGGAAGCACATTCTGAGGTACTGAGGGAGAACTATCTGAGACACTGAGGGACCACTTTCTGAAGTTTGAGGGAGCACTATCTGAGGTAGTGAGGAAGAACTATCTTAGGTACTGAGGGAGCACTTCCTGAGGTATTGTGGAAGCATTTTCTGAGGTATTGAGGAAGCACTTTCTGTGGTAATGAGGGAGAACTATCTGAGGTATTGAGGAAGCTCTTTATGAGGTATTGCGGGAGCACTTTCTGAGGTATTGAGGAAGCACCATCTGAGGTAATGAGGGAGCACTTTCTGAGGTTTTGGGGAAGCACTTTCTGAGGTACTGAGGGAGAACTATCTGAGGTATTGATGGAGCACTTTCTGAGGTATTGAGGGAACACTATCTGAGGTATTGAGGAAGCACTTTCTGAGGTATTGAGGGAGTACTATCTGAGGTATTGAGCGAGCACTATCTGAGGTACTGAGGGAGGACTTTCTGAGGTATTGAGAAAGCACATTCTGAGGTATTGAGGAAGCACTTTCTGAGGTATTGAGGAAGCACTCTCTGAGGTACTGAGGGAGAACTATCTGAGAAATGGATGGAGCACTTTCTCAGGTACTGAGGGAGAACTATCTGAGGGACTGAGGGAGACCTATCTGAGGTACTGAGGGAGCACTATCTGAGGTATTGAGGGAGAACTATCTTAGGCATTGAGGGAATACTTTCTGAGGTACTGAGGGAGAACTATCTGAGGTACTGAGTGAGCAATTTCTGAGGTACTGAGGGAGTGCTATCTGAGGTACTGAGGGAGCACTTTCTGAGGTACAGTTGGAGCACATTCAGATTTATTGAGGGACAACTATCTGAGGTAATGAGAGAGCACTATCTGTGGTATTGAGGGAGAAATATCTGAGGTATTGAGGGAGCACTATCTGAGGCATTGATGGAGAACTGTCTGAGGTATTGAGGGAGCACTTTCAGAGGTATTGAGGGCGCACTATCTGAGGTACTGAGGGAGAAGTATCTGAGGTATTGATGGAGCACTTTCTGAGGTTTTGAGGGAAAACTTTCTGAGGTATTGAGGGATAACTCTCTGAGGTATTGAGGGAGCACTTTCTGAGGTATTGAGGGAGCACGTTCTGAGGTACTGAGGAAGCACTATCTGAGGTACTGAGGGAGAACTATCTGAGGTACTGAGGGAGAACTATCTTAGGTACTGAGGGAGCACTTTCTGAGGTACTTAGCGAGCACTTTCTGAGGTATTGTGGAAGCATTTTCTGAGGTATTGAGGATGCACTTTCTGTGGTAATGAGGGAGAACTATCTGAGGTATTAAGGAAGCACCTTATGATGTATTGAGGGAGCACTTTCTGAGGTATTGAGGAAGCACTATCTGAGGTAATGAGGGAGCACTTTCTGAGGTATTGAGGAAGCACTTTCTGAGGTACTGAGGGAGAACTATCTGAGGTATTGATGGAGCACATTCTGAGGTATTGAGGGAGCACTATCTGATGTAGTGAGGGCGCAATTTCTGAGGTATTGATGAAGCACTTTCTGAGGTATTGAGGGAACACTATCTGAGGTATTGAGGAAGCACATACTGAGGTATTGAGGGAGAACTATCTGAGGTATTTAGTGAGCACTTTCAGAGGTATTGATGGAGCTCTATCTGAGTTATTGATGGTGCACTATCTCAGGTATTGATGGAGCACATTCTGAGATATTGAGGTAGCACTATCTGAAGTACTGAGTGAGAAGTATCTGAGGTATTGATGGAGCACTTTCTGTGGTTTTGAGGGAGCACTTTCTGATGTATTGAGGGATAACTCTCTGAGGTATTGAGGGAGCACTTTCTGAGGTAATGAGGAGAAATATCTGAGGTATTGAGGAAGCACTTTATGAGGTATTGAGGGAGCACTTTCTGAGGTGTTGAAGAAGCACTATCTGAGGTAATGAGGGAGCAGTTTCTGAGGTATTGAGGAAGCACATTCTGAGGTACTGAGGGAGAACTATCTGAGACACTGAGGGACCACTTTCTGAAGTTTGAGGGAGCACTATCTGAGGTAGTGAGGAAGAACTATCTTAGGTACTGAGGGAGAACTTTCTGAGGTACTGAGCGAGCACTATCTGAGGTACTGAGGGAGCACTTCCTGAGGTATTGTG
>NW_025201330.1:0-7024 GCF_004010195.1 Chiloscyllium plagiosum | reverse complement strand
CAAAAAGAAAGGGAGATTGCTCCCCAGTTTCTTATTTAAGATTCAAATCACTGGAGGGAGAGAAAAAAACATTTCACCCACATTGGGACAGGTGGGAATCTGCAACCTGTCAGGGTGGAACAAGCAGATACCCCCAGAGCAGTTAAGACACATTGAGATGCACACTTCCATCGCCAACTTCTTTGGAGGCTATGAGCCAGTGTTTGGAAATGAGACTAGAACATTGGGGGGGCGGGGCTTGACTTCGACCAGCACAGATTTGATGGGCCAAAGGACCTTTTCTGTGCTGGAGACCTCTATGTCCAGCTGCGATGAGCTCAGTTTGTGAAATGACAGGACAATATTTGCACAATGTACCCGAGCCTGGAAGGGGGTTGAACCGACTCTTCCCTGATCTGTCTGTACACGGTATCCACTGGGATTGGGGATAACTGGCACTGTGCACATTCTCTGGGATAATCAGGAATATGAGATCCTGGTGTCCTCTTACTCAGCCGTGTGCAAGCTTATCGCTTCCCAATACCCTGTGTCTTACATTCACTGGCCCTCCTTTCCAGGTAAATATTATTTTCACCATCTGTCTGTGTTTGTATCAAGCAGCTCACTGATCTCGGAGCTGGACGGTCAGAGGGTGCTGGAGGTGAGACAGGGACAGAAGCAGAAAGAGACGCGATGTGAAAGAGTTTGCCGTGGGTCCATTGTTTTTAGTGAGGAGTGTTTGCCTGGCGCTGTCCTGTCAGATTCCCATGAGCCACAGGGATTGAGTCAGTGGGTTCTGGGAAATTGAAAGTTGCACATGAGCCGCGTGTGGGATTATTTCAACTCACTGTCCATTTCACACCCCAGCTCACTGCAACGGCTCTCATTGTCCGGAGAAGTGGCTTGTCTAAAGCTGTCTTTTGTCAGCGCTCTTTGGGGACATGTAGCACATGGAGTGGGTATAATCCTGACACCTCTGCCCCTCTCGGGGATGTGTCTGTGGGTCTCCCTCTGTGGGTGAAAATGAGGATCATTTCCTCAAGGGGGTTTAACACAGTGTGACCATGTCAGACTTCAGGCCCATTGTTGTGTCATTGTGAGATCACAAGGAGAGTCTCATTGACACATCAGAACACACAAAGCTATGGGCCAAATGGTGGAAACTGGGACTAGAATAGATCATTCGTAGGGCACGGTGGGCCGAATGGTCTTTCTCCACGCTGTAAAAACTCGAAGGTAGGGAGAAGCTGATCTGCAGCGAAAATGATCAGAAATTGAAAGGCAAAAGCAGTGCAATTGAACAAATATACATTGGCTGGCTCCACTGGTAATCAAGTGGTTAGGATGCTGTGCTTTTCCCAGTGTCCTGCAAGTCCTATTCCGGGCTAAAGAATGGGAATTCTGCTCTGCTCCTTTATCGTGATGGCAGTATTTCTGATTTTTTTTAGAAGCATAACATACTATGTGGAACTAGCAGGGATTGATTTTGTCCCAAAAACTGTTCCGGTTAATATCAAAGAACTGCAGATGTTGAAAATCTGAAACAAAAAGAGGAATTGATCGAGAAACTCAGCAGGCATGGCAGCATCTGTGGAGAGAAACAGAGTTAGTGTTTCAGATTGACAGAACCAGGTTAGTTATGCATTTTTAT
Organism: Chiloscyllium plagiosum; assembly: GCF_004010195.1. Lineage (NCBI taxonomy): Eukaryota > Metazoa > Chordata > Chondrichthyes > Orectolobiformes > Hemiscylliidae > Chiloscyllium > Chiloscyllium plagiosum. The sequence goes on along the minus strand of NW_025201330.1, from coordinate 5,394 downwards.
GTTAATACCGGTGGAAATTCTCAGTTTTATCTGTCAAATCAGCACATTTATCAAAATCTCTAACTTGCTGACAAACTTCACCTTCACAAATTTAAAGGACATTATTGGGTCTAATGCTGCTGCTTTTGCCCTGAGCTGGTGCAAGGCTCTGCTTAAATGGTTGCCTTTTTTATTTTCCTTTCTGTCAGTTAGCACCCAAGTCGAATGGAGAATTCGTCCTTTCAGTATCTCCCTCAATATATGTCACCATTTGTCTACCTTTGTCTCTGTGTATCCACCTGACCCTCTTTCCCATTCTCCCACTCTCTGTCTGTCCATTTCCCATTTCTGCTCTTTGAAAAGCCTGACATTCGCAGACAGCCTGAAAGTGGAGCTGCTGACAGGTTTTCTTCCCCCTGGCTGGAGTGTGTGGAACATTCTCTGGATAATCTGCCTGTCACTTAGGCCTGCGGTAAGGAGACATTTCTTCCCTCAAAATAGTATGAGCGTTTAGAATTCTAAATAGAAATCATGATCCATCAGGAAACAAAAACGCAATTCCACCACAATGATCGGATTACAATGATCCCTTTACTGTTGGTGTGAAATGAATGAATGGTGACAGCAGAGAATTAGAATTCCTGCAGTGTGGAAACAGGCCCTTCGGGCCATCAAGCCCAAACCAACCCTTTGGAGGTGTATTCCGCCCCTCCTCCCCCATTACCCCACCGGATGCACCTAACCTACACATCCCTGAACACTATGGGAAATTCACCGAACCTGCACATCTCTGGACTGTGGGAGGAAACCGGAACAGGCAGGTCGTTGGCGCTGTGAGGCAGCAGTGTTAACCACTGAGCCACCATGTCACCCTAAAGAATGAGGGGGATCAGCTTGTGATGTCTGTGGCATTACCACAACATTCCGCAGCAAGTCTGCAGTGTCTCCTGCGTCACCAACAAACTGGGAATGAAGGAGGGAGAATAAAAGAGGAGGGGAAGCAGAGGAAAGAAACTCCTGTTTGAATTAATGGTTAGCAAGAAAGAACATTCACTGATAGGACCAAGGCAGGCGACAGGGGTGAGCCACACCAAATGCCAACAGGCTGAGTTCAACCACAGGAAGCACACACAGTCATTTCCTTTGAAAGGCTGGACCAACAACACAGTATTTGCGAGAACTGAAAACATCTGTTTTCCTATGGTAGGACCAGGCACTACCACGATTTGAACCCAGCAGCCCCTGCTTATGAGAAAGGCACTTTATCCAACTGCCCTATGGCGCAACATTGCATGCGACTTTTCAAATCGATATGTGCATTTCCTTAATGACTCGATCACAGCAACTTGAAATATTATTTCTATAACAATGTTGTTCAGTGAGAATTGCAATCAACCATCGCTTTTGCAATAACAGCTGAATATTCTCCACTGAAAATGCGCGGATAGATAATCTCCTCTTGCATTGGTTTCAAACTCATATTTTAAACTGAACATGCGTGCGTCCTCCTGGGGCCCATGAACCACATTAATACACCCCGAGGGAACCTCCCACCAAGAGGAACTGGGTCAATGTGGTGAATTGACCAGGCGCGGTGTGTGTCACTGTAAACAGTGGGCAGTAAAGGCATCGTCACTGAGCCTTGCGCCACCAGCTCCACACTCACTTCCTGCGCCATGTCGCCCAGCCAACAGTACCTTTCACTTTTATTTCACTCTCCCGCTCCGCTTCTCCTTGTTCCTGACCGATTGCAGGTGTTTGGTTAGAAACTACAACTTTCAGAAATGGATTCCTGGGATGTAGATGCCATTCAGTGGGATAGGATTCACTGCCCATCCCTAATTATCCCAGAGATGGAGGGCACGAGTTACTTTCCTGAACCCTTGAACTCCTTAGCACAGAGGTACAGCCATGATGTCGCCAGGAAGGGAGTTGCAGGATTTAGACCCAACGACACTGAAGGAACAATGATATATTTCCAACTCAGAATGGTGAGATGATTGGAGGGGGATTTAAAGTGGGAGTTTTCCCGTGTTTCTGCTGCTATTGTCCATCGAGATGGATGCTAACAATCACTGGAGTGACTCCGGCAGGAGTCTGTGTGAAACAAGGAATTCGTTTTCATTCGGATAAATCACAAGAAGAGAAGTTTATCTTCATTTCCTGACTGGGAATTGTATCCAGGTCTGGGTGATGCAAACTCGGGCTCCTAAGCAGGGAAACCCAGTGATGCTGACAGTGACCTGACTTGTACACACTCTTGTGCCTGTTCTTCACGTCATAACCACCTTCAGCAGCAATGTTTCTCTCCCCAAGTTTGCAGTTCATATTATCGCCTTGGGTTTCAGTGTGAAGAAAGCGGAGCTGTGATAATTTGATGTTGTTCAGCAGATGTACTGCAGGAAGGTACAGAATAGGCTGATGCTAACAGGGGCTCGTTTTGAGGCGCTGAGCTGCGGTGGAGGGGCGGCACCAATAAAGGCACCGTTCAACTCGTCTGAAACTATCGCCCGAGCTAGAAATGACCAGAGGTTTCTCGCTGAATTTGGTTCAGGACCTTGATTTGAACAGACCATAACTCGGAATATGAAAGTACGTTTCACTGGAGTGGCTCATGAGACAGCGCAGTGACTGTGAGTAAAACATGGAAACTTCCAGCAGAGAAGGAGGCGACCCAGAAGCAGGAAGCTGAGGACAAATGTGTTTCCTTTGCCAGTGAAAGGCACTGCTTCACAAAATGGGGACTATTGAAGTGAAGCAGTGACGGTGATTATCTTTGCTGGTTGTTCACTTTGTGAATGTTGCCATTGCTGCGCATGTCCGTGTTAACATCAGAACTCTGCAGCGAGGCGGGGTTGGGTACGCACAGGGCCAGGGGCGCAATGGGAGACGCATCTGACTCCACCTCCCTGTTTGAAATCTGCACACATCCCAATTAATCTTTCTCATTGCCCTGAAGCCAGGATGCGGTTTGAATTCCTGATCTGCAGGAACGAGAATCCTTTCACTGTCTCGCATCAGTAAATGTCCCTGAGAACATCAGAGTCACGTCACAGCGCTGTCAGAGGAGGGGAAGCTGAAAGGGCCCCACACGCTGCTCACGGGCACATTTCACTTTCTCCAACACACTGCGGCTCCTGGGAGTGGAAAGGGAACAAACACCAAAACCCAGTCTCAGCTTTGTGAATCTTCAGAAAATAAGGAAACTGTTCATCCCTTCGGATTTTCTATCCTGGGCTGACAGGATATTCCTTTTGCAGGATTTTGCAAGTGGATGTTTTGCAAAAAGCCCCACAATACAATCTGACAGTGACACTTGATTAATCAGGACCTGGATGTTATCGGCCTTTGAATGTATGTGTTGTGCTCCAGAACTTTGTTGTTCACAGTTTATAATACTTATCTTCCCAGCTCCCTGTATCACTTGCTGAAAATGTCGTCTTGTAATCCTTTCACTGTCTGCTAACGAGAATAGCATTTCTTTGTTTTACCTAAATTATCTTGATCTTGTTTACCTCAAACTAATTTCATTAGAAACATTCCTCCTGTTCAAAAGCCAACTGTTAATGATGCCTCTGTTCCCAGAGCCAGTTTCAGATCGATGTTGATACTGTCCTTTTTATTCCTTCAGATCTAGATTTCGCTCATAGGGCTATTACAGAACAGTTACGGAATACTGTTACCAATCTATGTTCATCCTATCGATTGGATGAGCATCGTCAACACTTCTTATCAAACAAAACTCGAGAGACGTTTTATCACAATTTTCTGTGAACAATTCTACTTTAGCTTTCCTGAATGAACTCCAAATTTCTTGAAGTGGCTCCTCTTTTTGTCCGTTATAACCGTTTCTAACATGTTTCGTAGCACTCAGGTTTAAATGTCTGTCCAGTCAGTGCCGAATTAATTGACACAAGGTTTCCCATGGCAAAATAAAATGATAAAAACATCGACTGCAGATGCTGGAAACCAGGGTCTAGATTAGAGTAGTGCTGGAAAAGCACAGCAGGTCAGGCAGCATCCGAGGAGCAGTGTAGTAATGGAGATGTAAAGGCAACGTGATGTGTCTGAATGAGTTGTGAATAGGGCATTAGATATCGTGAATGCAAAGTAAAGATAATCAGGTTGTGTTGGTGTTGACCTCTATCACACTTTCAGAAGCTGCCAGACCTGATGGGGATTCCCAGCATTTTCTGCTTTTGTTTGCATCAGGTTCTTGCACCACCTTGTTCTTAGGGCAGAAGAGATCAGAGGGTGTGGGGAGAAAGCAGGATCAGTTGTCCCCTTCAGTCCTGTATCTCCCAGCTCTGCCTGTAGTTTTTGTAGTTTTGTCTTTAATATTGGATTTGAATGATAATCCAAGAGCTGAGATGGTAATGTTTCAGCCCAAGTATTTGGATCTACAAAGGATCAGATTATTTTTTTCTCAATTTCACAACCTATGTGTGTATGTCCACAACATAAATACTGCTTCGAAAGATCAGGCAGTATTTCAGATTGATTACTATAAATGTTACCCATTTACAGACCATGGCAGTGAAAGGACTGAATCCGAATGACGAGACTACCCGGGATGATCTCTGTTTAGATCACTCTGGACACTGTCTGATTCGGCATTGCATGCTCCCATCCTTCTGCACAGGATCCTCTCGACTCTGTTTCCGTTTTGTGGGAACATGTTTTAAATATACAAACTGTCCAATCATTGCAGCTTCCGGTGCATGAGAACCCCTCCCTCAAAACACACAGTACTGCCTCGGTAGCTCAGTGATTATATAGAGGAGGAATACGGACAGGGGAATGGCTGAATGCTTCCCTTCTTTGCTGTAACCAGACTTTGGATTTGAAGTCTGAAATGGAGCAGTATAAGCCAAGTTGGTGAAATCCTACTTTAGTGCGGGTTGGTCTCTCCTGAGGCCCCTGTCAGCCTCAGGGGAATGTGTCAGTGTGTTTCATCCTGTGGGTGAAAACGAGGTACAATTCCCCGAGGGGGCGCTTTCCTGTCTCAAACTTCAGTCCCATCCGTTGGGTCGGGTTGAGATTAAAACATTACGGGGAATTTATCATTGAGATGAACACTTGAAACGTCAGAGCATGCTCGCTATAGGACAAATGCTGGCAAATTGGGATGATGGGCCCCTTTCCGTGCTGTAAAAACTCAATGCCTCGAGCATTTTGAAGGATAAACTTATCTCCAGTCAACACAAGTCAAAAGCTGTGACATTAAAAAATGATGCGTGTGCTATCACTTTTATTCTTGTTGGTCTAGTGGTTAGGCTTCGGCATTGCACCACTGCGGTCTGGGTACAATCCCTGCCCAGGGATTCTGGATTTATTGTTCCTGACGGTAACAGTAGCGGAATAGCTGTGACAGGAACTTCCCCGACAACATCAGAGACAATGGCGCCGCCCCTG
>NW_025201329.1:0-7023 GCF_004010195.1 Chiloscyllium plagiosum | reverse complement strand
GTGAAGATCCCTTGAAGGAGTATGTTGAAAACTAGATTGATAGATTTCGACAAGCATCAAAGGTTCGGGGGACAGTACAGGATATTGTTGAAATGTATGCTTAAATAGCATTTTAGCTTCACATCGGCGACTTCACCAGTTTCCTCAGGGCAGTAATCAATGTTGCAGATAATCACACATAATCTCAGTTCCTAGCCTCGGAATCAGAGAAACTGCGGCACAGCCGCCCAGAACCAACCGGAAATTGAGATGTGAATGTATGCGCGGAGTTACTCTCTGGCTCCAATGATGAAGTTGGTGTGTGTGCAGTCGATCTATGATGGAATAGAGGTGCAAGAAATTCCTAGGTTGAGAGTGCTCCTGCTCAAGGGAATGGTTGTTCCCGTTTATACCATCATAACGATCTACAGTGCATCTTGCTAAGATAGCTGAGTGGCACAACTGGAGCGTGTTGAGCCATTAACTTTGCAGTAGTGGGTTGAAAGGATGATTTTGCTATTTGGATCTGTGTTTCCGACAATGGCGGTGGCAGCTGCATTTGCTTGCATCAGCTCAGAATCAGTTTCTTCCACACAGTAAAAACTTCAATCTGGAGAAGGTGGTGTTGGCGGTGATATTTTAAATTCGTCATGCTTGGCGACTGGGGCACGGAAACGGTGATGCTTAAGCTCAACGAATAAAACCTGGAATGTAAGCCTGACCTCAGGAACAGAGATCATGACTTTAATTTCCTGAAATCCCATTCATTCATGTCCTTTTTGCAGGGGATTCTACCATCTTTACCCAGTCATGCCTACGAAAGACTCCACTAACAGAAAAGCATTAGCTGACCCTTAATTCAAGAAGGCCCAAAGTGTAGGGAAGCAGGCTAGTCTGCCCTGCCACTCCACATGGTCCCTCCGAAGCGCATCCCACCAGACCCAACGGTATTCCCTATCCCATAAGCCTGCATTTCCCACTGCTGATCCCTGTAACCGGCACATCTTTGGTCAGAGGGAGGAATAAAAACGCAATTACACAGAGAATGTGCAGACTGCCCACAGACAGACAACCGAGGCTGGGATCGCACCCACGTGTGTGGTGCAGCCAGGCAGCAACAAACAAGGGGCGAAGAAGAAATGTTGTCCTGAACAGTGATACTCACACCCTGTGGGTGAATGAGAACCAATGAAAACACATTCACAACATGGACAACAGGATTCGTATCTGTGTGGACACCATTTGAAAGGATTGTTCACCCTGGGTAGAAAAAAGGCAGCCGATACCACAGAGAAAGCAGGGAAATGTGGGAACTGCTGGAAGGGATTCAATTAACCACAGAAATAGAAAGTCATTTAATCAGTAACAATGGCGAGAGGCGGTTCAGTCCCGTGACGGGAAGGAATCATTGAGCAAAACATCCTCCGGAATCTCCAGCAGGATTTCATATTCCATCAGGTGTTCGATTATGCTGTCAATGCTGCTGTTAATCCCAACCAGCAGTCTGTTACATAACGTCAGTCAGAGAGTCATACAGCATGAAAACCGGCCCGTCAGTCTAACCAATCCATGCTGAACAGACTGCCAAATTAATCCATTCCAGTCTGCCTCCTCCGGTACCCGCTGAGTGGAAAGAATGCCCTTGTAGTGTTATTATTACTAAACCCCTAATCATCTTGTACACTTCTATCAAGTCACCCCTAAACCTTCTTTTCTCCAATGAAAACAACCCCAAGGGCCTCAGCCTTTCCTCATACGATCTTCCTACCATACCAGGCAACATCCTGGTAAACCTCCTCTGCACCCGTTCCAGTGCCTCCACATTCTTCCTATAGTATGGCGACCAACACTGCACACAATACTCCAGATGCGGCCACACCAGAGTCTTATACAACTGCAACATGACCTCAGGACTCCGGAACTCAATTCCTCTACGAATAAAAGCCAGTACACCATATGCCTTCTTCACTGCACTATTTATCTGGGTGGCAACTTTCAAAGATCTGTGTACTTTGTATCATTATTGTATCATTAATCTAAAAACTCAGGTAATATTTTGGGGACAAAGGTTTCAGGTCCAGGCATGACAAATGGTGGACTTTGAATTCACTAAATACCCCGAATTAAAATCTTGTGATGACCTGAATACATTGTGTGGAAAATCCCATTAGGTTCACTCATGCCAGTTCAGGAAGCGAACTGCCATAGTCATCTGCTCTGTCCCACATGAGAGTCCAGATGCGTAATATCGTGGTTGACTCTTAACTTTCGTCTGGGCAATAACTGATGTACTAGGCATAAATGAATAAATTTTATTTTGAAACTCGCACTTTGCCATTCATATATGGATCCATTTGTGTTTTAAATCTTGCAAATGTACCCTCATCCATCACTTCCTCAGCAAGTTAATTGCATGCGTATAACGCTCTCTCTAAAAAAAATGCCTCACATGTCTTCTTTTTATAATATCTCTTTTCCTCTAGAACATATGCCCTCTCATCTTGAAGACCCCTCCTGGGAAAAGGCAGCTATCATTAACTCTAACTTATCTCTCAATAATTCATGAACTTCTGTCAGGTCGCCGCTCAAACGTCTATTCTAGAGTGAAAACAGTCTCAACTAGGAGATAGTGAGGACTGCAGATGAGATATCAGAGTCGAGAGTGTTGTGCTGGGAAAGCACAGCAGGTCAGGCAACATCTGAGGAGCAGCAGAATCGACATTTCGGGGAAGAGCTTGATAAACGACACTTATTTGAAAAGTTGATTCCCCTGCTCCTCGCATGCTGTTTTACCTGTTGTGGTTTTCCAGCACCCCAATGTCGATCTGAAAATAGTCTCAGCCCATCCAGCCCTTCATTATAACTCAAACCTTCCACACATGGCAACATGCGTGCATACTTTTCTGAACCTGCTCCAGCTGAATAATATCATTCCTACAAATGGGCGAGCTGAACTGGACATAATATTCCAGAAGAGGCCTCATCAATGTCCTGCAAAACGTCAACATAACGTCCCAACTTCTATACACAAAAGACTGAGCAATGTATGTCAAATCCCTTTTTAGCATTCTGTCTGTATGTGATACAAACTACAAAGAATTATGTACCTGCACCCCGAGCGTCCGTGTTCTCCAACACTACGCAAAGCCCTATCATTAATTGTATAAGCCCTACTCTTTTTGTTGTACCCAAAACGCAATACATTCCGTTTATCCAGATTGAACTCTATGTTACATTTTTCAATCCAACGACTCATTGGATTAAGATCCTTTTAAATCTTACATAATCTTCCCCACTGTCTACAATTCTGGTGTCGCCTGCAAACCTACAAAGGATGCCTGCTGTGAGTTCCACTGTTTTCTGATATAGATCAATGATTCATATTTACTTGTAGTGGCCATGATTCAGCAGTGTGCAGATCATACAACAGTGAGTCATGCAATTAACCATGCGGAAGAAAGCCGCAGACTGCAGGGAGATATCCAGCAATTGGAAAGAAAAATGGTGAAAGCGATTCATTCCAGGGAAGTGGGTGATAGTGAAGCAAGATCAAACTTCAAACCTGCCACGCTCCAGTTGTGGCACTCAGCTGTCTCATCAAGATGCACTGTAGATTGCTATATCATTATAAACGGGAACAAATTTTCACTCCTGCCCCACCTTTAACTAGGAGCGCTCCCAACGTCAGAATTGTTTGCGCCTCTAAACCGGCATAGAAGTACCGTGCATTCACTGGTTGTGTCACTGGAGCCATCGAGAAGCTCTGTGACCTCATTCCCATCCGATTTCCAGTTGGATCTTCGCGGCTGCGCCATTCAGTTCCTCTGATACTGGGGCTGGGAATTGGGACTCTGTGGCAGCAGTGGTTACTGCCTTTGTGGGAAAACTGGTGAAGTAGCCGATGTTAAACTGTATTACTATTGAAGCATATATTTCAACAAAACCTGCACTGTCCCCGGAGTCTTTGATGTTCTGGAGAAATCTATTTATCTCAGCCTTCAGCATATTAATGATGGCATCACCACAGTCTCCGGGGGCACTGATGTTAAACGGTCAGCCCATTCTGAGTTCCCACATATCTGCCACTGTTCGCTAAGCACTGTTATTGTGCATTTGGTGCCCTGCCTAACATTTCTCTGCTACTGTACTTATCACATGCTGTTAGTGCGCTTGTCTGTGGGATGCCGTGACCATATAGTGTTTAGTACTCTGCGTTGTGGTCGCAGCAACCTCGGCTCGAATCCGAGTCATGGCAGTACTTGCCCTATCTGGCCCAGTTTTTGGGAAACACGATGGGATCAGTTGTTTAACATGGTCATTTTCTCCAAGTGATGATTGTTTTTTTCCTTCAAGCTCTGCTCGCTCACATCTCTGTGTTTCATATGTCAGAATTCAAATCCTCGCGTTCTCCGAGATTTCTTCCCACCTACGATCACTAATTGAACTTTCCATCTCACTTCCCCATTTCATTAAATTGGAGATGCCGGTGTACAAACATAAAAATCACACAACACCAGGTTTTCGTCTTCGAGGTTTAATTGAAGCACTAGCTTTCGGAGCGCTGCTCTTTCATCATGTAGTTTTGGAGTCATTTCCTATTTCATTAAGGCATTGCAGAATCTAACACTGACTCTCATATCGATACGGTTCAGTCTGTGCTGCTGCGGTCACTGTTGCTGGGTGAACGTGCCCCAACCCCACCATCGGGACCTGCAGACCAGTTGATCCATTTGATTACCGCTGTTGTGAGATCAACACTCATGTAGCAGCTTTTGGTGACATGAACCAGAGATTGTTGGGGGGTCAAGTTCAGGAAAAGGACACAGGGCAGGATCAGGGAAAAGCGACTTCACTGGAAAAGATCAGTTTCACCAGTTTTCTGCAATAGCCAAGCACTAGTACCACTGACCACTGGACTGTTAATCCAGACACCAGGGACTCGGATGTGACTCCGACCATGCTAGGTGGTAGAATTGGGATTCAATAAATATCTGCAATTAGGAATCTAATAACTCCTGTAAATCCATGGTCAATTGTTGAAGAAACGAACCACCTGACGTCCTTTAAGGAAGGAAACTGCCATTCTTACGTGGTCGGGCCTCCATGTGACTCCAGACACACTGCAATACGGATGAGTCTCAACTGACCGCTGTGCAATAAATACTGCCGAGCCAGCGACACCCTCATACTGTAACATAATAGAAGAAACATTCGTTCAGCCCTAGCTAGAGTACTGTGTGCAGTTCTGTAATTCACAGTATAGCATAGATGTGATCGCACTGGGAACGTTGCAGGAGAGATTCACTGGGGTGTTGTCTGGCTGAAGAGTTTCCGTTATGTGGAAAGATTGGACAGACTGGGGATGTTTGTCACTGTGCAGGGGAGTTTGGAGAAGACATGACTGACATGTACAGTCTAATGAGGGATAGACTGAAAGAAGCGTTTCTCATTGATGGAGTGATCGAACACCAGGGCCAAGCGATTTCGGGAAAAGGCAGAAAGGTTTGAGTTGATGTGCGGAAATGATTAGAGAGTGGAAACCCTTTTAACTTGGACTAAAATTCAAATGTGAATTTGTGATGACAAGACATACAAGACTATGGGCGAAACGATGGAAAACTTGATTCTGGTCGTTAAACAAAGTTGTGTTGGACAAGTGCGGCCACAACAGGATGAAGGGCCTCCTTCGATGTTGTTGTCCTCCATAGTATCGTGGATAGTGTCCCCTCCTGTCACAGGGCTCAATTCTCTGCTGGGGACATCGCAAATGTTTTAAACCTGTCGCTTTGTTCCCCGGTGAAAGTTATTAATGCGTGGCCTTCCATTTTCGATTGGACATGTCACAGGAAGGACACTGCTGTCTGAATCAGCGTGGGGAAGGACTGCAGCTCCTGGAGAGAGAGAGTGTCAGTGAAAGTGCAAACAGGTAACTTCCGCAAACTGCTCATTGTGTTTGTGTTGGAATGAAAACCATTATATAGAGTTGTTCCTGACTGATATGTTTACTTAAAGCAGAAATCTGAGGAAGAAAACACAGTAAACTCATTGAGATCTGAGTGCAGAAACATATCCAGCAGGACTAATGAGGTTGTACAGCGTAGAACCACGTTTGGATGCACTGAATTATGGTTGATGGGCGCAGCTTGCTTTCACAAGGTTGAGTTACCAGTGTGTAAAGCCATTACACATGATACAGATGGTGCTCAATGTGATGGTACATTTGCTCAGTGGTTCGCACAGCTGTTAGGTCTGTAGGTTAGGTTGATTGGCCATAGTAAATTGCGCGGATATATCGAAGGAGTGATTTCAGTAAGTTAAGTGAATTAGCCATGGGTAACGCAGTGATAAGGTCAGCAGTCACACGATGACAGATTTTATTCCAGTAAGTTTATTTGAAAACACTAGCGATTGGCTGAATTGTACTTTCTGCATTGTAAGGAATCTGTGATTCTATCAGAGGGGACACTGCCAGCGTTTACTGGGCTGCCAAGGCATTAGAGACGATGGTGACAGCATTTAGTAGGGATTGAATTTTATTTATTTTCGTCTTGGAAAATTTGAAACTGAACAAGGAAAACCGAATGGAAGTTTTCGAGAATATGTTAGGCTTGGAGAGAAGAAATAGGTGGTAAAATCACTCTTTCAAGTTCGTACATTTCTGAACGTCAGGCTTTCAAATCCATCGATGTCGGACAATGAAAATATGGGAGCAGAATTTCTGTCACTCAGAGAATCCGTTGCCAAAATATTTGGAAAGGCACATTTAGAGATGCACAAGCAGTGAGTTTCACCAGGAGAGAGACAGCCTGTGGCTGGGTAAAAGTGCAAAAGTGGGTTGTGGGGGACGGAAGGTGCGAGGGAACAATGTCTAATTTGGATGAATTTAAATGTAAAGAAATATCGAAAACGTATGCAGCTGAATAAGATTCAGCAAAAAACAACCTCAGAGTTTTGAAAGATTTCCATTAATAGTCCACATGAAGCATTTTTAATGGAACTGAGGAGACTTTCTAAATTGTCAAGGAAAGATGTTACATAATGAAT
>NW_025201328.1:5272-7023 GCF_004010195.1 Chiloscyllium plagiosum | reverse complement strand
TGAACAGTTTACAGGGAGATATGCAAATAGACAGAAAAGCTAGCAATGAAATATAAGGTGCAAAAACCTGAAGTTGTTCATTTTGGAAGGGAGAACAAAAGAATAGTGTTATTTAAATGGAGGGAAATTCTCTCTCTGTTCAGTGACCATGCATTATCATAAATTAGACATTATCAGAGGATTTTCATAACTTATTTGTTGCCCAGTAGAAGGTGAGTATGGTCTGGTTAATGAACACATCTCAAACCACAATAGAAATGCGTGTGTTTAGCAACTCTGTGAGATTTCAATCCATCTGTGTCGAGCAGAGCCAAACCAAGTGCAAATGGAATCAACTCGACCAGGTTAAAGCAAAATACATTTAGTTGCAGCAATAAGACCTTTGAGCTCCTTGTAAGAAACAAGCACATCTTTATCAAGTTGAGGGTATATTCATTCCTGCTCATTCACATAAAGGACAAAGTAACATGTGCTCAGTGTATCTCAAGCAGATGAAGTAATATCAATGACCCACATGATAGAGCAGGTAATTCATACAGGCAGAGAGTTGGAATAGTTTGTTGCATGGAAAGAGGCCCTTCAGCCCATCATCTCAGTGACAGTATTCAAGCACCTATCTCCTCAAGGTAAATGAGAACTTTCCCCAGCATTTTAATTTGGGTATGAGTTGGAAGTGTTCATCAAAATACTTCTTAAAGGTTGTGACGATCAACTGACTTGCTCTTGCGGTCTGTGAAACTTCTATCTCTCAGATTTGCAGGCACTAGACTCTTTGATGAACTATATTGCATCAATGTTGAACAAAATTACATCGCTGAATTAAAATAATTACCAGGAGGTTTTGCGACTCCTGTGGAAGAGAAAGATTTGTGTTAACCTTCTCTGGAATTGGACATTTGAACGCCATTACTTCAGAGCCAGCATCATTCTACAGATTAAAGAGCGCTGATTGGACTGTACACGTGATAGATTCATCTAACAGTATCATCCACACAGCTTAAAATGTGTCTCTCAATCATTATCTGGGATAGATTCCACTGGCAGCAAATGTTTATCTGTCATTTACTCTATTGAAAATATAAAACCTTATTAAGAGGGAGTTGCAATAAAAGTTCTGACACACTGTACAATAGGCACAGATAAAATGATCCAACTCGCTAAACTTTCTGCGCGGCAACAAAGAGATTTGCAAATTGTAATTTGGTAGATGTAAAAAACCTGAATATTTTTGTAAAAGATACATCAGCTAGAGGCTTTTTGCCTTGCACTCATCTGGACATTTTGCAAGAATGCAAACTCAAGAGCAACACCAATATTTGCACTGCAGAATAGTTTTGATTGGTTGGCGAGCACTCTTTATCTTAACAGCCAAGGTTGGCTGAATTTGTTGAGCTGCCAGTCATCATGCATCCATGGCAATGCATCTATCATTCAGACTCTGCAACCAAACCAAACAATCTTGGTCCTTCTCTTGAAACTGCATTCTTGCAAAATATCCTGATGAGTGCAAGAGGAAAAGCTTCAATAAAATGCATGGTTTATCAACAATATTAAAGAGATTTGCACAGAGCTGTTTGTAGAATATTTCTTAACCGACATTAAAAATTCACAGACCTAGAAGTGCTTTAGCACACAAATGGATGGTAGTGAGTACTCAATGCTCAAAATGAAAAGATATTTGATTATGGACTGTGACAACATAATCACACTTAAATTGAAGAATTATATCAAGCAGGATTGAGTGGATATTC
>NW_025201328.1:0-4945 GCF_004010195.1 Chiloscyllium plagiosum | reverse complement strand
GTCCTGGGAACCAAGGATGATTCATTGCACATCGCCCTGAAACCCTTCCACTACCCCGCACTGTGAAAGTACTGTCATCGTGCCTGTGTATTTACCCCTTGTTTACAAACCTGAAACAACAGGAAACTTCAGCACTATCTCTGTGACTGAAAGGTCTGAGTCACAAGGTGTCTCCATGCGTTTGCCAGGCATGGGCTGGCACATGGATCAGTCGTAAGCAGGCGCAGTGCACAGTAACACGCCCGCACTCCTTCGACTCTTCACCATAACAACCCCTCCTTAATATCATGCCCGCGCTACAGGACAAGTCGTGACAAAGATACTGTCAGAGCTGCCTCATCACAAGACATGGGCAAGGCAAGGATGCTGTGAGACTCCAGGCAGGTGCACTGCGAGAGAGAGTGAGTGAGGGGGCCTTGAGATGTAGGCTGGTGTAATGCATGGGATGGGTGCCAGTCCCTCTTGCAAAGTGTCCTGGCAGGACATTCCAATGAAAGGTGTCAGTGCGTTACAAAGAGCAGCACTGAGGTGCTCTCATGTGTTGGAGCTGGGCCATAACAATACTGTATAGGGTATGTGTCACATGACAACGTCAACGGATGTGGGCTGTGTAGAGTTGCTGCACATCATCTGTGCCCAGAGACATTGGTGACTGGTGTCCAAGATGGAGGTCCAAAGGAGCACATGGTGACCAAAGTCACCGGATAACGCTGCTCTGACCTTCGCGTCGGGAATTGTCACCGTCTCAATCCTACCCGGCAGGTGGAGAACAGGAAATTGGACACTAATTGAGGTGAGATCAGGGAATCAGGGGATGGCAATAAATACTAATGGACAAGTAGATTCAGTGCATTTATATGGCAAGAAGTGAATTGAATTAATAGGTTTGTGATAAGTATAATTTCAATTTCCCCTCTGGATTAAACAGCTTTTGTCAAAACTGACGACCCAGAGAATATTACATGCTTAATATGAAAATGTTATAAATGTGAAAGCCAATATGATTGAACCTTGAGATATTGGAGAGAATTGAACGTCCTTCAAGGGACCACCATTAGTCTTTAGGATGAGGCGTGTACATCAAAATTCAACAGAATTAACCCTTTGAGTTAAAATATTTACCTTTGCCCCCAGTTTTGCCACCTGCTGTAAAAGAGATGAACTTATGTTAATGTTTGTTACACAAGATCCAAAGGATTTGAATATTTCACAACAGTCAGTGCAGACCCTGAGACATTCACCTCTGCTACAAGAACTCATCCGACTCTCAGTGTGATCAATTTTTTAAATATTTACCCTTGGGATGTGGATATGACTGGTTGGGCCCAGAATGTACTGCTCATTCCCAGCTGCCCCTTGAGAAGTTGGGGTGAGCAGCCTTCTTGAACTGCTGCAGTCCATGCAGCTGTAGATAAACCCACAAACGCCCTTCTGGAGTGGATTCTAGGATTCTGACCCAGCGACACTGAAGGAACGGTGATATATTTCCAAATCAGGATGATGAGGGACCCGGAGGGGAACCTGTAAGGGCTGGGGTTCCTGCTCCCAGTTCTTAAATTCGAAATGTGTGAGACACAAATATCTCGACATTAAAAGTTTTTCTTGATGAACCGCATGTGTGTTGTCAGTGGGGTGCAGAGATTTTTATGATGTTGTTCTGAAGATAATAATTTCAAAAAGACAAAATCGACACAGTGAGCAGTTTGCTGACGCACAATTGAGTGCGGGTGAGTATTTGAATAATGTAGAGAAGGGAAGTTGTGTTTACAGACTCAGACTGCCTTCCAATGCTCAAGTTACAGCGAGACTGATTAAATCCAAACTTACTCAAGCCGGGTGGTAATTCATCCCCTGTGGACAAGATAGATCAGTGTCAATATAGATCGTAGAATCCCTACAGTATGGAAACAGGCCATTCGGCCCATCATGCCCACACTGATCCACTGAACAGCATCCCACCCAGACCCACCCCATTCCCATAACTTTGCATTTCCCCATAGCTAACCCACCGAACCTGAACATTCCTGGACACTACGGGACAATTCTGCATGGCCAATCCACCCCAACCTAAACATCTCTGAACATGATAGGACAATTCTTCCATGGTCAATCCACCATAACCTGCACATCCTTGGACACTATGGGACAAATTCCCAAAGCCAATCCATCCTATCCAGCACACCCCTGGACACTATGGGACAATTTAGCATGGCCAATCCACCCTTACCTGCACATCCCTGGACACTATGGGACAGTTTCCCATGGCTAATCCACCCTAACCTGCACATCCCTGGGCACTATGGGACAGTTTCCCATGGCCAATCCACCCTAACCTGCACATCCTGCACACCATGGGACAAATTCCCATAGCCAAAACATCCTGATCCTCACATCTTTGGACTGTGGGAAGAAACCCAGATTGCCTGGAAGAAACCAACTTGGAACAGAGAGAATTATAGGGAATCAATCAGAAACAAGTATCTGTACATAACTGGAGCAATGCCTGTCAATACCATCAAACATGTGGGGTAATGGAGTGTCAATTTCTCATGTTGTGACATCATACTTCCCCTGTAGCCCCTCCCTGAACCTACCCACATCCCTCCCCATGCAGCAGAAAGGGCACAATTTACTTCCCTCCCTGAATAAGAACAGAACGTGTTGGAGAAACTCAACAGGTCTGGCAGCATCTGTGGAGAGAGATCTGCTTGGGTCTGAGCAAGGTGGGCTGCAGAGGGACCCGTGGTAGAATCAGGTGAAGTGCTCGGAGAGACCAACTGTGACGTTGTGGGAGGGTGCACCTCATGCCATTTGTTGCCAGGTGATATGGTGGGCATCCCACTGGGCAACGGCACAAGTAAATAAATGGTCAACTCCATTCTTAGCACCACCACTCGCCTCGTTAACACATTCAACATGCCACCTCACCGATCTGAGGTAGACACTGAGAAATCTGTATTTCAAGGCCCATCAGTAATTAGTATTGAAAGACTGCAGCAGGGACACCAGACACACAGGGATAGACTCCCAGCTCATGCTGGGGTTGGACAATCTACTCCCTTAGCACTCACTCACTCATGCACACCTCCATGTTAGCTGCATCCATACCTTCCCTTCCCTCACTGTGCCATCCTATCTCTCACTGTGCCCACCTTCCCCTCACTGTGCCCTCCCTTCACTTCCTTTAGCTTGCCTTCTCCTGCCACCCCTTGCCTTCCCACACCATTCCTTGCCTTCCTTCCCCATCCCTTGCCTTGCCTGGCCTTACCCTGCCCCCACCATGCCACAGCCAATAGCTATCAGTAATGCTGCATTGGCCAGTTCTTTTGCACAGATGTGAGGAGAAACAGTTGGTCAGTAGAAAGCTCTCCGGTATTGATCTGGCAATGACGTCTCGGTATATGGCACTCCGTGATGCCAGTGTAACACCCACAGCATGTGCAAATGGCCTGACCTCACATGGACCTGTGAAATGGGTTGGAGTCAGTACTCAGCTGAGTCAAGGAGGTCTCGACTGTCAGTCAGGGGGTCCTGGGACTGTCAGTCAGTACCACAGTCTGCATGCATCCACCTCAGCACAGTGTGGTGCTACCAGTCGGACAGAAACTGACTCTCACAGAGTTCAAGTAGGTGCCATCTGGGAGGTGCAGATCATCAAGGAGTGTTAGGGGATCAGCTCCCATTATGAGTGGGAATTGCAGCCTGTGTTACTGTCATAGAGTCATACAGCATGCAATCAGATCCAACTCATCCATGCTGACCAGGTTTCCTAACCTGAACTAACCCCATTTGCCAGCACTTGGCCCATGTCCCTCTAAACCCTTCCTATTCAAGTACCTATCCAGATGCCTTTCAAAAACTGTAGCTGTGCCAGCCTCCACCACTTATTCTGGCACCTAATTCCATATACGCACCACCCTCTGCATGAAAATGTTGCCCCTCAGGTCCCTTTTAAATCATTCCCCACTCACATTAAACCTATACCCTCTAATTCTGGACTCCCCTACACTGGGGAAAAGACTTGAAGACATGTGACAATGAAATCGAATTCTAATTCTAATTCTAATTCTAATTCTGATTCAGTCTATCTCTTGTGCAACTTTCAAGGAACAATGTACCTGCACTCCTGGGTCTCTCTGTTTGGCAAAACTCTCCAGGGCCGAACATGAAAAAGCTAAGTCCTGTCCTGAGTTGTCTCAGCAAAATGTGACACCTCATATGTATCCAAATTAATCTCCATCTACCAAGCCTCGGCCAATTTGCCCGATTGATCAAGGTCATGTTCGACTCTTGGATAACATTCCTCACTGTCCAGCATGCTACCAAGTTTGATGTCATCCACAAATTTACTTACCGTGCCTCCTATATTCTCATCCAAGTCATTGAGATAAGTGACGAACCAATAGTTGACCCAGCACTGGCCCTTGCGGCACGCCACTGCTCAGAGGCCTCCAGTCTGAAAAGCAGCCCTCTCCCACCACCCTCTGTCTTCTACCATCAAGCCAATGTTGGATCCAATTGGCAAGCTCTCCCTGAAACCTGTGTAATCTAACCTTAAAACTAGTCTACCATATGGTACCTTATCAAAGGCCTTGCTGAAGCCCATGGTGACAATGCCAACCACTCTGCCTTCATCTATCTTCATTTTTGAGTTGATTCATTGGATGAAGCTGTCTCTCGCTCGGCCAACATTTTATTGCCCAACACTAATTGCCCAGAGGGCCGTTAACATGTAGGTTTGCTCGTTGAGCTGGAAGGTTCTTTTCCAGACGTTTCGTCACCCTACTAGATAACATCTACATTGGGCCTCTTGGTGAGCCACTGCTGCTAATAGGTAAGAGTCAACAACATTGCTGAGGGTCAGGGGTCACAAGTGGACCACACCAGATAAAGATGGCAGTTTCCTTCCCTGAAGGATGTGAGTGACTCAGATGGGTTTTTCCAA
>NW_025201327.1:0-7023 GCF_004010195.1 Chiloscyllium plagiosum | reverse complement strand
GAGGCACCATTTCCCACACAGAAGGTTGTGCGTCCATGGAATCAGGAGAAAGTGAGGACTGCAGATGCTGGCGATCAGAGCTAAAAATGTGTTGCTGGAAAAGCGCAGCAGGTCAGGCAGCATCCAGGGAACAGGAGAATCGACGTTTCGGGCATAAGCCCTTCTTCAGGAATGAGGAAAGTTTATCAAGCAGGCTAAGATAATAGGTAGGGAGGAGGGATTTGGGGGAGGGGCGTCGGAATGTGATAGAGTGGAAAGAGGTCAAGGTGAGGGTGATAGGTTAGAGTGGGATGGGGGCGGAGAGGTCAGGAAGAAGATTACAGGTTTGGAAGTCGGTGCTGAATTCGATGGATTTGACTGAGACAAGGTGGGGGGAGGGGAAATGAGGAAACTGGTGAAATCCGAGTTCATCCCTTGTGGTTGGAATGAGCTACCGGAGGGAGAGGAGTAGGCTAGTACACTCAGAAAATTGCAAAGGTAACTGGATGAGTGTCTGAATTGGAAGGGTTTAGAGGAATGGGGCAAAATGTTTGAAATGGGATTTTGTTTAATAATGGCTATGTGATGAGCATGGATGAGATACACTGAAGTATCTGTTTCCACGTGGTGTACCCCAATAATGTTGTGTTGCTCAACTGACTTTAAAGGATTACTTTTTAGCGGAACTTGCCGTCGCAATCTGTGGCACAATCATTTAGACTTTTCGACTGCTCACGGGAAAGGTAGTATTGTGAAACACTGCAGAAACGAACGACTTCCTTACTTTTGACCCGACTGACTATACTCCGTGAAATATTCCCAGATCCTCAGCTGAAGATTTTCCTGTTGGAAGTTACCTCAGAAATCCTGTTAACTCGTAATGTATTGAGCGAATCACAAAACAGAAAGCATTTAACGGAACACGAACGAAACTGACAAACCAAATGCATTTTCTGACACAGCGAAGCATGAATGCTAAATGTGAGACAATCCGAGTGCATGAGCCATAAAATAATCACACAACTAATAACAGGGCAATTCCAAACTACTCTTTCAAACATACTGGAGACTGAGTGCACCACCACTTCCCAGACAATGCTGAAAAGAGAGAAAGAAAGAACATAACAAGAGTGGGCCATAAAAAGTGAATTTCACCAATCACAGTCTCGATTAGATTACCTTTCCCTTCCGATGTCTCCAGGACGGAAATGAAGGAAATGGAAGAAATTCAATAACATATCACATCGAAATTTATTGGAACGATTTTCACAGGGAAAACACTGCTATGTGAAACGGCGTGGCGAATAACTGCAGGGCGTCATGCGCATAGAGCACTCTACAACTGATGTGTCGCACCTTCACCAGTTTATTCCCAGCTCTGGCAAGAGATTTTGCGAATCAGATCAGAGCACACCGACAGAGAACAGGTAAAGAGTTTCCAGAACTTCACAAGTGTGTTTCCTCACTTGTGTAAATTTCCCGTGTGTCTCAGTATGAAATATTCATTTCAGATACATTGAATGAAAGCAAGCGGAAAGTGAAACAATGTGCAATATGTAGAATGGAGATCTATTATAGAGAAGCACTGGAGGGGGCAGTACACACACTGAAACATGGAATTGTCAACGAGTAGAGGATGTTTTCAATCCATTAATTTCATGGTTATAATCCCATTACGCTCCAACTGGGCCGCTCTGTTAGCGCTGACCGTAGCAGTTTCACACATTCTTCAGCATTTCGTCTGGCGTGTGGCATGTACCTCAGAGGATGATTTCAAAAGGTCTTCACTATTATTGTGTGACACTCTGTGGTGCAGATGTGTCCCGGCTGTGTCAATATAACCTGTGCCTAACTTGCCACATTCTGTTGGTTTAACTGTGATTTCACTCAGAATCACAAAATATGTCACAGTGCAAAGTGAGGCTATGCAACCCCCAAACAATAAAGAAATATCTATGGCGGTGGATTGATTTACTTTATTTGATTGGTTGATGGTCACATGAACCTCAGTACAGTGAAAACATTTGTATGCGATTGGTAAAAACAGATCATACTAATCAAGGACATGCATAACACAGCATAAGTAAAACAGAATTTTGGACAGATTAAGGCTTTCAGGTTACTCCGCACAAGATGTGCACTCGGCAAAATCCACATTAACAGGATCAGCATCATTTGAAGTTAGGGAATCCATTTCTCAGTCTTGTAACGACCTCCAAGAAGTTGTTGTTGTGTGTCTTTAAGCTTCGGTGCCTTGTTCTGAACTCGAGCTCATCAAAATTTTACATTCTGAGTCAAAAATACAACCAAATGCAAAACTCCAGTCCTCAAGTGTTACTTCTCACCCGAGGCGATATTACACCCAAAACCAACAAGCCAGAACCGGAACAGAAGCATGATCCACAAATCAGGTGAGTTTCCTTGCTTAAAAAATAAGGGTTTTCTGTTGTTTCGGAGGGAAGGCCGCACTGACTTTTAATAACAGCTCCTTGCCATTCTGACTTCCGGTTCCCCGGAGGCTCTGCGAGCTGCTTCTTTTGCGAGAGGTCTCCCGTCATTGGCAGCTGGACGAACTCATCTTCAATTGGCAATTAGTGTTATGGGAGAGAAACATGAATGCGCTTTTCAGCCCACGATCAGACACGGGTTTTGTGGAGCGCGGGAGGGGGTTAGAGGTAGTGGGAGTTATGGAAATTCTGGAAAGCTGGACAAAAGAGAGATCGCGCATGCACAGGACTTAATATTCTCCAGGCAACCTTGTGCAAATAACGCCACCTGAGACAGATAGAAATGTGAAGAACTGCAGGGAAAGAGATAATCTCTCCCAGTCATCTGTATCTGCGTCCTTCTCGAAGTCACAGCGAAGGCTCTGCTGTCTGAATCAGCATGGGATGTTACTGCAGAGAGTCCTGTCGCTCAGGCCCGTTGCACCTGATGTGTATAAGTTTTATCACGTTACGGCCAGCTCAGAGAACAGATTTCACAGCTCACATCTTCCCACAGAGACAGTGAACAGAAGAAAGTGATTCAGACCATCATCTTACCACCTGCTGGGGAGAAAACGGATGTGGGTGAGCAGACAGTCTCGACCAGTGCATGTTCCAGCATTTACAATCTTGGTCTGTGTGACAACAAAAGCAGGAACCAGGAACGGTTTATCTTGCTTCTTAAAACAGGCGTGAAAACTTGCAGAACATAGATACATCTACATGCTGTTAGTGCAATGATGAAAAGCAGAGTACAGTTCACAGAGTATGGTCTAACCTCTGGGTTATGGGCTCAGCCCGCTCCAACTGGGACCCTCTGCTCACCGGATTTGGACACAAACAAATGACTCAGTGACGAACTCTGTTGAAACGGATTCCGTGAGGAATTGAAAGCGATGGAATGAAAAGGCTCTTGAGAGCGGGATGTAACATTATCTGGGATCGTCTTCCAGACTCGAGGAGAGTGTGCAGTGCTGTTTCTGTGGGTCAACATCAGGAAAGATAGATTGAATCAGCGTTAAATGTCATTGTCGGGATCCCTGTCGCTTAGACACACTGCACCTTTTGCACAATGGTGCAAAAACACGGACGTTTTGTGTAGAGGGGACAACTTCAAAATCGTTACTGAGGCAAAATGCAAAAATGAGCGAAACAGCAAAGCAACCACAGAAACTGGTGTTACGTGAGGGGGTAAACCCCCTCTGCTAATGGAAACCAGCAAAGCAGAAAGGATTCACCCCTTGCTGTATTCTGTTAAAATTCCAGAGGCAAAGAACCAACCCAAAAATCACTACTTAAAGTTAAAAATAACAAATTTATTGTTTTTTTATTCACAGAGAATAATCAAACTACAACTCCTTTCTCTAAACCTTCTGCTCTGCAATACCTTCCCTCACTCTGATCCCAATAACTTTTACAAAAATGTTCAAATTTAAAAACCAGATAGTTATCGAATATTCTCTTTGTATCTTCCTCTGGAGATTTTTTCTCCAGGTCGGTGTTGATGCTTTTTTTCTGTGCAATCTATTTTTCCAGATAGGCACCTCTTAGAGATTTTACTGGTATCCTACATCTGTTGGTCTTTTAACTGCTCTCTTTGCTGTTCTTTGTCGCTCTGGGTAACTGTTCCAATTGTCCGATATTTGTCCCACAAAACGTCGGACCGTTGCATTGATTTTAACATTGTAAAAATACCAAATTCAAACTTGATTGGGACATAATTTAAATTGATTGGCCGAATTCAAATTTGATTTTTGTATCCATGTAAAACAATTCTTAGTTGTTTTCATCAAATGTCATGTTGTTGCCTTGTTCTGGACACCTTGTGCTAGCCAGGCATTTCAGGACCATGAAAAGTACGTTACACCCACAACTTCATAACACCGGCATTTGCCAAGATAGTTTATTTCTCTCAACATCGCCCTCTATCAATCGCATGTGCCTGAGATTTGAACAGTCTCTGGTTAATGTTAATCAAAACTGTCCTATTCTCAGAGCACCAGATTTAACACGCCACCTTACTTCTCTCTAACAATATTAATTTATGTCGCACTGAGTTACTTCAGCACACCTTGAGAAGAAATAAAAATGAGAAAAACAGTCACCTGTGTGACTGTGATTTGACCCAATGCTGTTGCAGCCAACAGATTTCAGCTTTAAGTGAAATAGCCTTCATCTTTCCTGTACCAGTAATGAGATTGCATAGCATTGTGGTAAGTTGTCATGAGTTGAATTAGATCCAGCATCATTTCTCGGGGCGAAATTTACTGATGAAATACACGGGGGTTGGGGGGTTCAATTTGGTTAGGAAGGGTATGGTCAGATTTCCCTTGATACAAAATCGTTAGATACGATGGAAATGAGATTTACTGGGAGGTATAGCCACGAGAAAGAAAAGAAGTGATTTAATTTGATGGTGGAATAGATGAAGGTTCACGCGACATAAATCAGGAATGACGGAGTTGTGTCATAATGGAGGTTTTCCAGCGGATGTGACGTTGGTAAGGGTAAATAAGAGGGAAGTTACCTCGTTGAGGTGAGTGTATAACTAGAGGTTAGAGCTTCAAAACCAGCGAGGAACGACAGCGAAATTTGCAGCAGGTACTGTTTATTCCGAGATTTTGAAATCGAAATTACTTTTCAGACAGGAAATAAAATTAGAAGATGATTCCAGCATATTTCAAAGGCCAGTTGCAGACACACAAGGAGCGAATTTAACGGGGCAGAGATTTTGGGCTTCCTGGATGGGGAGGCAAAAGTGACACACTCACAAATTATTTAGCGTTCATCGAAAATAAATTGCATTATATCTGCAACTGAACATGTTAAGTGTAAGAAGAGCTGGTGGTGTTGAAATGCGTAGCAGCTAATACGACGTGAACTACGACAAATTGTTAATGTACTGAGCTGTTTGTTTAGCTTTGCATTAAATGGAAGCCGGTTAGCTCAGTCCGCTGGCTAACTGGTTTATGGTATAGAGTGAGACTAACAACGTGGGATTAATTGCCGCCCTCTCTCAGGTTGCCATAAGGATCATCATCTCCACCGCTCATGCGATCTGTAATGCAATTGTGACTCTAGTGAGTATGAATGGACCTGTCAATGTCAAGCACAATTATCTTTGCCATCTGTTGCCTTGAACATTTGGTCACAATGACCAAGAACGGGACTGAGTCCATTTAATACTCACTGATCTCCTCCCGAAAAATCCAGCGACAAGACTCGTCCTTATTCCTACTCTCTGTTCTGCATAGCAGCAAAAGTATTTGTCATGACTTTACCAGATTCACTGACAACATTCAGTCTACCGAAAGAGAGAAATTTAATTCCTTTCGAACCGTTAAATGACCTGTGTGAATTTGCAGCAAACAGGATTATCTGAACCGAGTTTAACAGCCTTTCCAAGAATGTAATCCAGTGCAGTGTCAGAGATTTGAAAAAGGTCATCAAGCTAAAATATCACCTCTGTTTCTCGATCCACAGATGGTTAATTACCTGGGGAATATGTGCAGTTTTACGGTAAATAATTGATACCTTTCCCAAAGACAGAACAATCCCACAAATCAGAAACTGGAATTTTAGAATAGAAGCTGCTTTATTCGACATTATTCTTCACTACGCTTCAGTCTGATGCTCCAATAATTCCTGATCAACGTCAGTAAAACCAGCTTTAGATAAGGATTGAAATTACAACTGCGGCATTTTAACACACTGTTCAGTGCCAAGCGTTGATCGGTTGCTCCACTGGAACCGCCGGCAGCAATCCTACAAAGTGCCCTACTCCTACCTTCGACCCGCCTGTTCTACTTATGCTGTGGTTCTGAAATTAAAGCTAAGGCAGAGGAGGGGGAACTGATATGGAACTGTGACTTTTCGAGCAACAGGTTCAGGAAATGGGACACAGAAAGCTGATGTACAAAGTAGACTTGATTGAAAACAGGGTTTCTGTGGGTCACTGCGTTGTTTACAGACAATGTTATATTATCGCTGTCACAGAACTTCTCATTCTGCACTCATTATCAATCTTCACCCTGGCTACATCCAATGACATGTTGCTCAGTTTTCATGAATACTGAAGATATAAGAATATCATGCAAGAGTAAATTGATTTTCGGTTTAAATTGTAAAGTGATAAGAATCCAAAGTCAGATAGATAATGCCCGAAATTCATGTTTATTACCGTGGCCAGAACGCTAGCCAGGAAAAGGGAAAATCTGTCCCTGAATCCCGAATATCCACACGCTTGCTTGCTCCATGTGTCCAATGGGAAACCTGTGTGAAGGAGCATGCAGTCTGACAGAGCGCCTGGTAGAATCCTCCACTGTCTGATCTAAATCTACAACAGGAGCTGTGTATTCCAGCTGTGAGAGCACTGGGATGAAGGGGAGGTACTTGGTATTCCATGCTGTAGATTCACAGTGTCCTCATCATGTTATTGTTTAAAACCCTCTGTCACAAACATCACAGACAGAGAGGAATAAGAGGGGGCCATTCACACGCCAGCACTACCCCACCACTTGATATTATTATGGTTGACCGAACACGTCAATGTCTTTTA
>NW_025201326.1:0-7022 GCF_004010195.1 Chiloscyllium plagiosum | reverse complement strand
GATGTATGTAAGTTGCTGAAGGGAATTGACACCTTCACAGGAGTATGCTGGTCTTGAATTCCAGTCAACATGCCTTTAAAAGATTCCTACATATCGGATATGGATCTACCTTCAAATCTCTGTCCCCAATACAATTTTTGCAATTCCTGCCGAATACCTTCTTCCAGTTGAGCACTTTCACCCAAGTCCAGTCGTATCCATTTTCATAAGCATCTTAAAACTTATGGGATAATAATTACTTTTCCCAAAATGCTCCCTCAGTGAAACTTTGATCACCTGCTCAGGCTCATTCCCCAATACAAGGTCTAACAGCCACTTCTCTGGTTGGACAGCTTCATATTTAATGATGGGATAGCATCAGTGTTGGATTGGGGTGGACAAAGTTAGAAACCACCCAACACCAGATTATAGTCTAACAGGTTTATTTGGAAGCACTAGCTTTTGGAGTGCTGCTCCTTCATCAGGTAGCTGATCCTTCCAAATAAACCTGTTTGACTATAGCCTGATGTTGTGTGATTTTTAACTTCATGTTTAATGTTGATCTCACTGTCTGTGCACCTTCTCTGCAGCTGTAACATTGTATTCCTTGCTCTGTCCTATTACCCTGATGCACTTTGTATGGTATTATCTGCCCATACTGCACACAAAAGAAAACATTTCACTGTACCTAAATTCCTGTGACAATAATAAATCAATTCAAATATTGGCTCAAGCAACCCTCCTGGATGTACCTGACCAATTCTGTCCCATCTAAGCTTCTGGAACTTAGGGAGTTCCAGTCAATATTGGGAAAATTAAATCACCAACTACCACAACTCTATTGTTCTCACATCTTTCCATGATCTGCTTACATATCTGTTCCTCTAATTCCTGCTGGCTCTTGGGGGGCCGATTAAATAACCTCATCGTAGTGATTGCAGTTTTCTTTTTCCTGAATTCTACCCATCTGGTCTCGCTGGGTGACCCCTCCAAGATGTCCTCTCATGGTGCAGCTGTGAGGTTCTCTGTACTCAGCAATGCAATTCCCCCTCTCCTTTTACATCTTGCTCTACCATGCTAAAAACATCGAAAGCATGGAATGTTGAGCTGTCAGTCCTGTCTTTCTCTCAACCAAGTTTTTCTGTACTGGCTGCACATCAAAGTCCCATGTCTTAATCCAGGCTCAAAGCTCATCTGCCTTATTTGTTATTCTCCGAGGATTAAAATAATTACACTTCACACTTAGTCCTGATGTGTTCATTATCCTGGCCTGCTTGTTCTTCCTATGAGACTTACTTAACTTAGTCCCTCTCTTCCCTTCAAACACTACATACGCTGACCTATTGGTCTGGTTTCCACCTTCCCTGCCACACGAGTTTAAGTTCTTCCGAGTGCATCAGCAAACCTCCCTGCAAGGATACTGGTACCCCTTCAGTTAAGGTTCAGTCCATCCTTCTTGAACAGTCCATCTTGCCCTGGAAGAGGACCCAATGATCCAGATATCTGAACCCCTCCCTCCGACACCAGCCCTTTAGCCACACATTCAACTGTATTATCTTCCTATTTCTGGCCTCACCAGCAAGTGGCCACAACAATGCTAAGAGTCCCACTGTTTAACTTATAGAGTCATAGAGTCATACAACATGAAAACAGACCCTTTGGTCCAACTCGTGCATGCTGACCAAGTTTCCCAAAAACTAGTCCCAATTGCCTGTGTTTTGACCATATCATTCTCAACCTTTCCTATTCATGTGTCTGTCCATTTACCTTTTAAATGCTGTAACTATACCTATAGACCGGTGAGCAATACATCGGTGGTGGGCAAGTTGTTGGAGGGAATCCTGAGGGACAGGATTTACATGCATTTGGAAAGCCAACAAGTGATTAGGGATAGTCAACATGCCTTTGTGTGTGGGAAATCATGCCTCACTAATGATTGAGCTTTTTTTGAAAAAGCAATGAAGAAGTAATGAAGAGGGTTGATGAGGACAGAGCAGTGATGTATATGGACCTCAGTAAAGTGTTCGACAAAGTTCCTCATGGTAAACCAGTTAGCAAGGTTAGAGTCAAGATTAGAGTGGTCCTGGAAAAGCACAGCAGGTCAGGAAGCATCTGAGGAGCAGGAAAACCGACGCCCCAGGCAAAAGCCCTCGGGCAAGAGCACTATCAAGCAACACCTGCTCAGAAATAACTTGCTCAGTGATGTCCAGTTTGGATTCTGTCAGGGCCACTCAGCTCCTGATCTCGTTACAGCCTTGGTTCAAACATCGACAAAAAAGCTGAATTTCAGAGATGTGGTGAAAGTGACAGCCATTGACATGAAGGTCACATTTGGCCGGGGGCGTGACATCAAGGTGCAATACTATCATCAAAGGGAATCAGGGTGCAGACTCTCTCCTTGTTGCAGTCATGCCTGGTACAGGGAAATGTGTTATTGGAGGTAAACCATCTCAGCTCCAGGACATCTTTGCAGGAATTCCTCACTATAGTGTCCTAGACCCAGACATATTTAGCTGCTTCATCCGTCACCTTCCTTCCAACATAAGATCAGAATCTTCAGCAATACCTGCACATATTAAGCATCATTTGTGACTTCTCAGATACTGAAGGAGTCCATGTTCAAATGTTTGGAAAGAACAGGTCTGTCTTAATATATGTAGCTTCCAGTAATCACATGTATCCCATTCTGCACAGCTGACTGACAATTCTCAATGGGTTGTCCACATGATTCTTCACACTTTGAGGATTATTTAGCAAAAACAGATTAGCAATGTTGGACACTGTGTTGTGAGTTGTGGAAGTGAGGGACATACAGTCAATGTAGCTAATATCGCATCAGCACTGAAATTCATACACCACATGTAAAGACATGGATACAAACAGCCAAACCAAATCAGCCTTTCTACATCTGTATTCGCAACACAGTGAAATTAATACTGTCGCAGACCCTCAATAGTTACTGCAATGGTTTGGATCTTTAACAAACATTTAACATTTCATTAAATGCATTATCGCTTTTGCAGAGGAAAATTAAACAAGTTAGCAAGGTTAGAGTCAAGATTAGAGTGGTCCTGGAAAAGCACAGCAGGTCAGGAAGCATCTGAGGAGCAGATGTAATGTAATTAATGTGCACATGATTAACCGAGAATATATGGTTTCAGCCCCACCCACACAAAAAACAGACAGACACACAAACACAGTTAAGGGATAAAGAAAATAACAAGATTGCCCAGATTTCTTAAATGTGCTTTCCAGACTTATCGAAACCAATTCCCAGATACTGACCTCATTAACAACCACCTCCTGCTATCTATGAATATAATTGAGTGTTATAACTTAACATGTGTTTATTTTGTTACTGCAGATAGAATTTGTTTTTCTTTTGTCATTCCCCAGTTGATATTTGCTTACACTCGAGTCTAAGCTGAGAACTGCCACTTTCGGTATGGACAGACAAATTCCTTTCTTTTCCTGTCTTTTTTCATTTGTGCTGTAAATATTGTGTCAGCACAGCAACTATCATTAATAACTCTCTCTCCTACATTGATATGAATCATCTTTTTAATTCCTCTGAGAATGCAATCAGTAATGAGGGAACGATAAGCCACTGAGAGAATATAGCGTTGCTAACAACCTCAGCATTGCTTTGGAATTCCATGGATACTACCATGTAAGTGATATGTAATGCCAGGAACCAGTGAATTGGATCATACATAACTAGCTGACACACTTTGCATGATTTAGCCAAACTTGTCCTGATTTCCTGTGACAGTTGGGTGGATTTTACCTTGCAGAAAAATGATATCAGTGAAGGCTTTACCACTATTTTAAATCTTCACTGATAGCGAGAAAGAAACTAAAGTCAAGCTATTACTTAATATTGACATCTCTACAGCAAGGAGGAAAATTGCCAGGTACATACTGTGAACAAAAGGCAGGACAAATCTAAACTGCCCATTCATTATCCCAACTGCCTACTCCCAATCATCAGCAAAGTGATAGAGTCTGTCATCGATATTGCTCTCAAATGACACTTACCCAATAATAACCTTTCCACAGAATCTCAGTTTGCGTGATGCCAGGGAGCCAAATGAGCTAAATTCCAGTGGTGAGGTGAGTGTGACTGACTTGATGTCCAGGTCACATTTTTTTAGGTTAGATTACTTACAGTGTGGAAACAGGCCCTTCAGCCCAACAAGTCCACACTGACCCTCCGAAGAGCAACCCACCCAGACCCATTCCTCTACATTTACCCCTTCACCTAAAACTAGGGGCACTTTAGTATGGCCAATTCACCTAACCTGCATGTTTTTGGAATGTGAGAGGAAACCGGAGCACCCAGAGGAAACCCACACAGACACAGGGAGAATGTGCAAACTCCACACAGACAGTTGCCTGAGGTGGGAATTGAACCCGGGTCTCTGGCGCTGTGAGGTAGCAGTGCTAACCAATGAGCCACCGTGCCGCCCACTGACTGAGTGTGGCTTCGAGGAGCCCTCACAAAAGTGGAATCAATGGTTGTCAGGAGAAAAACTTTCTTTGAGATGAAGACAGACTGACCAAAGAAGGCAGAAGGTTGTTGGAGATCAATTACCTCTGCTCCAGGATATCATCAAAGGAGTTCCCCAGGGTAATGACCTAGACTCAACCAACTTCATCAATGAACTACGTCCAGCAAGTCAAAAATGGTGATGTTTTCTGATCATTGCATAATCTTCAGCACTGTTTGTGACTCCTCTAACATTGAAGTAGCTCTTGGCCATACACAGGAAGACCTGGACTCTCTCCAAACTTGGATTGATAAGTGATAAGCAACACCTTTGCCAGACAAGTGCCAGGCAATGACCATGTTCAACAAGAGAGAAGCTGAAAATGTGTTGCTGGAAAAGCGCAGCAGGTCAGGCAGCATCCAAGGAACAGGAGAATCGACGTTTCGGGCATAAGCCCTTCTTCAGGAATGAGGAAAGTGTGTCCAGCAGGCTAAGATAAAAGGTAGGGAAGAGGGACTTGGGGAGGGGCTTTGGAAATGCTATAGGTGGAGGGAGGTCAAGGTGAGGGTGATAGGCCGGAGTGGGGTGGGGGCGGAGAGGTCAGGAAGATGATTGCAGGTTAGGAAGGCGGTGCTGAGTTCGAGCTTAGCCTGCTGGACACACTTTCCTCATTCCTGAAGAAGGGCTTATGCCAGAAACGTAGATTCTCCTGTTCCTTGGATGCTGCCTGACCTGCTGCGCTTTTCCAGCAACACATTTTTTTCAGCATACCATCCAAGGCCAATATATCCTTCCTGAGGTGCTCACAGTTACTCTCTCCCCTTCATAAAACTGAAATATGGTCTCTGCACTTCATATCCTTTAAATCAATCCACGTGGATTCTGCATTCATCTTGTTGCTATTTACATACTACTTACTGTTATTGTCTTATCTTTAATTTGTATTGCCCTCCACCCCCACATTTAGTTGCCAAACCAAATTTCAGTCATTCTTGTACATCAGATTCGTCACCACACAAACTCTCAATTGCATTTTGGTATAACCGCTCAGTTATGATATTAATGAGTCCTTGCTGTTATCTCTCTGGGCTTCATGTCCACCTATTGTTTACTCCTGCCCCCATCCATCTTCAGCATTTTTACCAACCTATACATGACAACAATCAATTGTGAAGAAGGGTCACTGGACCCAAAATGGTAACTCTGCTTTCTCTCCATAGACACTTTGCGGTTTGCTGAATTTTTCTGGTAATTTCTATTTTTGTTTCTGATTTCCAGCATCCACAGGTCTTTGGTTTCTTTTATGGAAAAGAGTACATCTGTACATATCACTAATATACTA
Source organism: Chiloscyllium plagiosum (assembly GCF_004010195.1). Classification (NCBI taxonomy): domain Eukaryota; kingdom Metazoa; phylum Chordata; class Chondrichthyes; order Orectolobiformes; family Hemiscylliidae; genus Chiloscyllium; species Chiloscyllium plagiosum. Next base: position 1,211 of record NW_025201326.1, on the reverse strand, counting down.
AATCTCAATTTGGCATTGGTTGGTCATCATACTTGTGCCTAAACTCACTCTATGCTTCCATTATTCTGTATGATAGCACAACCTGTTTGTTCAGTGTGTGTATTTAATGTGCTTTCTTTCTCTTTTAAGCCAACATTGACTTAATTACTTAAATTTTAGCCTAACGAACTGCATTGATAAGTACTTTGTTTTATATATAACTAAAATCTTTCTTTTAGGCAACAATCTTGTGTGATCATGCGGGTGCCCATGGCTACTCCTTTGGTTTGGAGGCAGTGGGAGGATTGGAAAGAGAAGTTGTTCAGGGTGAGGGCCAGTTCAGTCAGTCGAAGGAGGATGTCAGTGGAAGGGTACTGGTTGGTACGGCAGGAAAGAAAGAAGCGGAGGGCTTTGAGGTCTTTGTGATGGGGGATGGAGGTGTACCGGGACTGGATGTCCATGGTGAAGATAAGGCGTTGGGGGCCGGGGAAGCGAAAATCATGAAGTAGGTGGAGGGCGTGGGTGGTGTCCCGAATGTAGGTGGGGAGTTCTTTGACTAAGGGGGACAGGACTGTGTTGAGGTATGCAGAGATGAGTTCGGTGGGGCAGGAGCAGGCTGAGACAATGGGTCGGCCGGGACAGTCAACCGCCTCCGCGATCGCCGCCCAGACAACCGTCTCCACGATCGCCAGGAAGACCATCGCCGACAGATTCGTGGCCCCCGCGGCTATCGGGAATAACACTGTCTGGATCAGTGGTGCTGGAAGAGCACAGCAATTCAGGCAGCATCCGATGAGCAGCAAAATCGACATTTCGGGCAAAAGCCCTTCATCAGGAATAACACGGTCTCGGTCGTCGCCACAGCCACTTCCGCCCCCTGGGTTGCCGCCGCCGCAGCCACTTCCGCCCCCAGTGACATCACTAACCTGCACGACCACAACGCTGCATGTGTCTCCGCTCCCACGCCGATCTCCGTCACCACGCATAACTCCATCCCCACACCGATCTCCGTCACCACGTCTAACCCCGCCTCCCACGTCGATCTCCATCACGTCTAACCCCGCGCCTCGCACAATCCCGCTCCCACTCCCATCTCCAGCCCCACACCAGGTCCTAGCTCCCAGCCCTGCCGTGTTTACGCTATCCCTCCAGAACTACCCCTCTCTGAGGATGAAAGATCAGTCCTCAGCAGAGGCCTCACCTTCATTCCCCGACGCTCTTGGATCAACGAG
>NW_025201325.1:4101-7021 GCF_004010195.1 Chiloscyllium plagiosum | reverse complement strand
GTGAGACACTGACTCACTGACCACACGGTGATATACTGAGACACTGACCACACGGTGAGACGCGAATACACTGACCACACAGTGAGACATTGACTCACTCACCACACGGTGATACACTGAGAAACTGACCGCACGGTGAGACACTGAGACACTGATCACACAGTGAGATACTGAGACACTGACCACACGGTGAGACATTGAGACACTGACCACAGGGTGAGACACTGAGACACTGACCACACAGTGAGACGCTGAGACACTGACCACACGGTGAGACACTAAGACACTGACCACACAGTGAGACACTGACTCACTGACCACACGGTGATACACTGAGACACTGACCGCACGGTGAGACACGGACCGCACATTGAGACACTATGCCCACGGTGAGACCCTGAGACACGCACCGCACATTGAGACACTGAGACACTGACCGCACGGTGAGACACTGAGACACGGACCGCACAGTGAGACACTGAGGCACTGACGGCACAATGACACCCTGAGACACTGACCACACGGAGAGACACTGAAGCACTGACCGCACAGTGAGACACTGGGACACTGACCGCACGATGAGACACTGACCACAAAATGAGACACGGACCGCACGATGAGACACTGACCACACCGTGAGACAATGAGACACTGACAACACATTGAGACACTGAGACACTGACCGCACGGTGAGACACTGACTGCACAGTGAGACACTGACCACACGCTGAGACACTGAGACACTGACCACACGGTGAGATACTGTCCACACGTGGAGAAACTGAGACACTGAGATACTGACCACACAGTGAGACAATGAGACACATACCGCACGCTGAGACACTGATCACACGATGAGACACTGAGACACTGAGACACTGACAGCAGGGTGAGACACTGAGACATGGGGAGACACTGAGACACGGGGAGACACTGAGACACTGACCACACAGTGAGACACTGAGACACTGTCCACACAGGGAGACACTGAGACACTGACCACACAGAGAGACGCTGAGACACTGTCCACACGGGGAGACATTGAGACACTGACCAAACTGTGAGACACTGATACACGGACCGCACGGTGAGACACTGAGACACTGACCAAACAGTGAGACACTGATACACGGACCGCACGGTGAGACACTGACACACTGACCACACAGTGAGACACTGAGACACTATCCACACGGTGAGACACTGAGACACTGTCCACACGAGGAGACACTGAGACACTGACCACACATTGAGACACTGACACACTGACCGCACGGTGAGATAGACCAGACAGTGAGACGCTGAGACACTGTCCACACGGGGAGACACTGAGACACTGACCATACAGTGACCACATGGTGAGACACTGACACACGGACCGCAATGTGGGAACTGAGACACTGACCGCATGGTGAGACACTGACCACAAGGGGAGACTCTGGGACACTGACCACATGGTGAAAAACCGACCATGCAGTGAGACACTGAGGCACTGACCACACGGTGTGACATTGAGACACTGACCGCACGGTGAGACACGGAGACACTGACCACACAGTGAGACGCTGAGACACTGACCACACGCTGAGACACTAAGACACTGACCACATAGTAAGACACTGACTCACTGACCACACGGTGATACACTGAGACACTGACCACACGGTGAGACACTGAGACACTGACCACACGGGGAGACACTGAGACACTGATCAGACGGTGAGATACTGAGACACGGTCCGCACGGTGAGACACTGAAACACAGACTGCAAGGTGGGACACTGAGACACTGACCGCATGGTGAGACACTGACCACACGGTGAGACACTGACCACAAGGGGAGACTCTGGGACACTGACCACATGGTGAAAAACCAACCATGCAGTGAGACATGAGACAGTAACCACACGGTGTGACAATGAGACACTGACCAGACAGTGAGACACTAAGACACTGTCCACACGGGGAGACACTGAGACACTGACCACACGGTGAGACACTGACACACGGACCGCAAGGTGGGACACTGACCACACAGTGAGACACTGACCACAAGGGGAAACTCTGAGACACTGACCACATGGTGAAAAACCGACCATGCAGTGAGACACTGAGACACTGACCGCATGGTGTGACATTGAGACACTGACCACACGGTGAGACCCCGAGACACTGACCACACGGTGAGACACGAATACACTGACCACACAGTGCGACACTGACTCACTGACCACACGGTGGTACACTGAGACACTGACCGCACGGTGAGACACTGAGACACTGATCACACAGTGAGATACTGAGACACGGACCGCACGGTGAGACACTGAGACACTGACCGCAAGTTGAGACGCGGTCCGCACATTGAGACACTGAGACACTGTGCCCACGGCGAGACCCTGAGACACTCACTGCACATTGAGACACTGAGACACTGAGACACTGACCGCACGGTGAGACACTGAGGCACTGACTGCACAATGAGGCACTGAGACACTGACCACACGGTGAGACACTGAAGCACTGACCGCACAGTGAGACACTGGGACACTGACTGCACGATGAGACACTGACCACAAAATGAGACACGGACCGCACGGTGAGACACTGACCACACCGTGAGACACAGAGACACTGACCGCACAGTGAGACACTGAGACACTGACCACACATTGAGACACTGAGACAGTGACCGCACGGTGAGACACTGACTGCACAGTGAGACACTGACCACACGCTGAGACACTGAGACACTGACCACACGGCGAGACACTGAGACGCTGACCATACAGTGAAACACTGAGACACTGACCACAAAGTGAGACACTGACCACACGGACCGCACGGTGAGACACTGACACACGGACCGCAAGGTGAGACACTGACCACACGGTGAGACACTGACCACAAGGGGAGACTC
>NW_025201325.1:2412-3821 GCF_004010195.1 Chiloscyllium plagiosum | reverse complement strand
GAGACACTGACTGCACGGTGAGACACTGACCGCACGGTGAGACACTGAGGCACTGACCACACGGTGAGACACTGAGACACGGACCGCACGCTGAGACAAAGAGACACTGACCGCACGGTGAGACACTGACCGCACGGTGAGACACTGAGACACGAACCTCACAGTGAGACATTGAGACACTAACCAGATGGTAAGATTCTGAGACACTGACCGCACGGTGAGACACTGAGACACTGACCGTACAGTGAGACAAGGACCGCACGGTGAGACACTGAGACACTGTCCACACTGTGAGACACGGAGACACTGACCACACGGTGAGACACTTAGACACGGACCGCACGGTGAGACACTGAGACACTGACCGCACAGTGAGACATTGAGACACTGATCGCACGATGAGACACAGAGACACTGACCACACGGTGAGACACTGAGACACTGACCGCACGGTGAGACACGGAGACACTGACCACACGGTGAGACACTGAGACACGGACCGCACGCTGAGACAAAGAGACACTGACCGCACAATGAGACCCTGAGACACTGACCGCACATTGAGACACTGAGACACTGACCGCACAGTGAGTCACTGAGACACTGACCACACGATGACTCATTGAGACACTGATCGCACGGTGAGACATGGACCGCACGGTGAGATACTGAGACACGGACCACACGGTGAGACACTGAGACACGGACTGCACGGTGAGGCACTGAGACAGGGATCACATGGTGAGATACTGAGAAACGGACTGCACATTAAGACACTGAGACACTGACCGCACAGTGGGACAATGAGACACGGACCACACGGTGAGACACTGAGGCACTGACTGCACAGTGAGACACTGAGACACTGACCGCACGGTGAGATAATGGGACACTAACCGCACGTTGAGACACTGACCACATGGTGAGACACTGACCACACCGTGAGACACAGAGACACTACCCGCACAGTGAGACACTGAGACACTGACCACACATTGAGACACTGACACACTGACCGCATGGTGAGATACTGAGACACTGACCGCACGGTGAGACACAGACCGCACGGTGAGACACAGACCGCATGGTGAGACCCTGAGACACTGACCGTAGATTGAGACACTGAGATACTGACCGGACAGTGACACACTGAGACACGGACACACGGTGAGACACTGAGGCACTGACCGCACAGAGAGACACTGAGGCACTGACCGCACGGTGAGACACTGAGACGCTTACCGCGCAGTGGGACACTGAGACACTGACCACATGGTGAGACACTGAGGCACTGACTGCACGGTGAGACACTGGGACACAGACCGCACGATGAGACACTGACCACATAGTGAGACACTGACCACACAGTGAGACACTGAGACACTGACCACACAGTGAGACACTGAGAC
>NW_025201325.1:0-1947 GCF_004010195.1 Chiloscyllium plagiosum | reverse complement strand
AGACACTGACCACACGGTGTGACACTGAGACACTGACCACACAGTGAGACAATGAGACACAGACCGCACGGTGAGACACTGACCACACATTGAGACACTGAGACACTGACCGCATGGTGAGACACTGACCGCATGGTGAGACACTGACCGCACGGTGAGACGCTGACCATACGGGGAGACACTGAGACACTGACTCCACGGTGAGACACTGTTCACACGGGGAGACAGTGAGACACTGACCACACGGTGAGACACTGAGACACTGACCACACAGTGAGACACTGAGACACTGACCATACACGGAGACACTGAGATACTGACCACACGGTGAGACACTGAGACACTGTCCACACGGGGAGACACTGAGACACTGACCATACACGGAGACACTGAGACACTGACCACATGGTGAGACACTGAGACACTGACCCCACAGTGAGACATTGAGACACTGATCGCGCGGTGAGGCACTGAGGCACTGACCGCACGGAAAGATTCTGAGACACTGACCACACGGTGAGACACTGAGACACTGACCACACAGTGAGACACTGACACACTGTCCACACGGTGAGACACTGACACACTGACCGCACGGTGAGACACTGACCGCACGGTGAGTCACTGAGACACTGACGGCAGGGTGAGACAGTGTCCACACGGAGAGACACTGAGACACTGACCACACGGTGAGACACTGAAACACTGACCACACGGTGAGACAATGAGACACAGACCGCACGGTGAGACACTGACCACACATTGAGACACTGAGATACTGACCGCATGGTGAGACGCTGACCGCACGGTGATACACTGACCACACGGTGAGACACTGAGACACTGACCACATGGTGAGACACTGAGACACGGACCGCACGCTGAGACACTGAGACACTGACCGCACCGTGAGACACTGAGACACTGACCACACGGTGAGACTCTGAGACACTCACCGTACATTGAGACACTGAGACACTGACCGCACGGTGAGACCCTGAGACACTGACCGCACATTGAGACACTGAGACACTGACCGCACAGTGAGACACTGAGGCACTGACTGCACGCTGAGACACTGAGACACTAACCGTGCAGTGGGACACTGAGACACTATCCGCACGGTGAGACACTGGGACACTGACCACACGATGAGACACTGACCACACACTGAGACACTGACCACACAATGAGACACTGACTCACTCACCACACGGTGAGACACTGAGACACTGACCACACGGGGAGACACTGAGACACTGACCCCACGGTGAGACACTGAGACACTGTCCACACGGGGAGACACTGAGACACTGACCATACACGGAGACACTGAGACACTTAGACACGAACCGCACAGTGAGACATTGAGACACTGATCGCACGGTGAGACACTGAGGCACTGACCACACGGTGAGACACTGAGACACTGACCACACAGTGAGACGCTGAGACGCTATCCACACGGTGAGACACTGACACACTGACCACACATTGAGACACTGACACACTGACCGCACGGTGAGACACTGACCGCAGGGTGAGACACCGAGACACTGACGGCAGGGTGAGACACTGTCCACACGGGGAGACACTGACCGCATGGTGAGACACTGAGACACTGACGGCAGGGTGAGACACTGAGACACTGACGGCAGGGTGAGACACTGGCCGCACGGTGAGACACTGTTCGCACGGGGAGAAACTGAGACACTGACCACACGCTGAGACACTGAGACACTAACCTCACGGTAAGATTCTGAGACACTGACCGCACGGTGAGACACTGAGACACTGACAGCACGGTGAGACACTGAGACACTGACCGCACAGTGAGACAAGGACCGCACGGTAAGACACTTAGACACTGTCCACACTGTGAGACACGGAGACACTGACCACACATTGAGACACTGAGACACGGACCGCACGGTGAGACACTGAGGC
>NW_025201324.1:0-7020 GCF_004010195.1 Chiloscyllium plagiosum | reverse complement strand
AAACTAGTTTCTGATTGCCAACCGCTTTGCAGTACCAGGAGATGAGGATACAGGCACGCTCAGCAGTGTGTGTGTTTGAGCAGCCCAACAGCATTTTAAACTGGACTGGATGGTGAGGTGGTGGAGGAAATCAACATCTATGAAAACATATACAATCCAAAAGCATGACAAGGTGAGAAATGGAGCAATATTTTGGGGTGGGAAGGGCTGCATACCTACTCATTCATTTTGGGTTGGGCAGATTTATTTCTACAAGTAAAGCTTAGCAAAGTTATTACCTAGAGGAATAAGTTCCCATGTGAGGCAAAATACTAATTCCTGGTAATGGTACATCCCTGAGGGCTGCCCCTTCACCAAGGTGCTACCCTGTCTTTCAATGGATCCACTCCACCTTCCTAGCAGCTGCTCCATTTAAAGCTGTTTTAATTCTTCATACAATGATGCCAACAAAGTTTTAATGTTTTGGGTATAGGCTTTCCTTGAGCAATGTATGTGGCTTTGTTTTTATTTATTCTTCCATGATAGACAAGGCCAGCATGTTTTGCCCTCGAGTTGAGTGGCTTACTATGCCATTTCAGAGGGCAGTTAAGAGCCTACCTAAGGCAACATTCACTGGATTATTAGCCATGACAAATCTTCATGTCACTCCTCTCGAACACAGCAGAACTTGAAGTCAGTTATTAGACTTCTCTAGTTCTCCTAGCTTAGTTCAGTTGGTTCACATAGTCCAGGAATGACATCTGGGGCCTATTCCACACCTCGCAGTCACTTGGTGGAGGCCATGATATGGGTGCCGGATGAGCCGGTAAGCTCAATATTATTTCTTACCTTGTTTGCAATGGGAGCCTGGAAGGATTGGGGCTTGTTCTTGTTACCTTATAACCATGGTTTATTCTCTACACCAGGCCTATGGATTGTTGACAAATGGTGAGGCTGAACCTGTGAGAAAGGATGGCAATACATACATGGAACCTGCTGAAACAGGTCCGCAGGCTGCAACCCAGCTACAGAGCTCAAGTGATGGACCACTAGGTAAGTAGAGCGTACCCAGTTCATTCATCATCTCAGCAAGCGAATGAACTCTGGGCAAAGGAATAAGAAAAGCAAAAGGAAGAGATAGGGGAGGGATTTGGTGAGACTCAAGCAGAACGTTGGTGTGAAACAAGATTATCACACATTTTGGGCTAACAGGGTTTTACAAATGTGCACTTTAACCCTTTCTTTTAGGATCTACTAATCCCACAGGTGGGTCTATATGTTGGGGATCTAATAGAAAGAAGGACCACAATATGTACAATGGCTGAAATGATTCGGTGATACAGCTGGCCTGGGGAACTAATTCTGTGATGTTCTTCGACCTGCGGAACTGATAGAGTAATGCAGGTACTGTGCAGGGTTAGATAAAGAGCAAAGCTCCTTATACGTAGTCTGTACCAAACGGTCCCAGGATAGGTATAGCATAGCATTTGATGCAGGGTAAAACTGTCCCTAAAGCCCCATCAAACAATTCCAATGCAGTTATACTACAGGGTACAGATTAAAGCTCTATCTACTCTCTTCCATCAAACCCTCCAACAGCAAGTCATTAAATACAGAGTAAAATCCCTCTATGTTGTTCCATTGAACTGCCCAGGACAGATACAGCAGTGTAAAACTTCCTCTATACTGTCTGTATCAAATTGTCCTAGGACAAGTTTAGCACAGGTTCAAATACAGAGTAACGTGCTCTCGAAACTGTCCCCATTAAATTCTTCCAGGACAGACTGCAAGTGGTTGGATACAGAGTAAAGCTCCATTTATCTTGTCTCCCTCAAGCATTCCCAAGGCAAGTACAGGGAAGGGTCAGATACAGATTAAAGCTCCACCTACACTGTAACCATCAAATGCACTCAGGACAGGTACAGCACATGGTTTGATACAGAGTACAATGCCTTCTACATTGTCTCCATCAAAGCTGTCAAGGTCAATTAATAATAGTCATAATAAACGGCCAGTTTGTTACATATATACATGCTGCCAGTTGATTCTTCCAGTTATCAGACTGGCACAGCCTGATCCACACTGTTTGTTACTTAGCCGGCAATTTGGCCTTTGTTAAGGCAGGTCATGCCTGACCAACTTGGTTGAATTTTTCTAAGATGTAACCAGATGTGTAGATGAGATAGTAAGGACTGCAGATGCTGTAGATGAGGCAATGCATTTGATGTAATCTGCTTGGACTTCAACAAGAACGTTGATAAGGTCCCGCTGGAAGGCTGACAGTTAGGTAAGAGCCTATGGGATCTAAGAAAATATGGCAATTTAGAACCTGATTTGGCAGAGTGACAGGAAGCAGAGGGTGACTGTTCAGGGATGCTGTTCTGACTGGAAGTCTGTGTCCAGTGGGGTTCAGCATGGATCGCAATTGGGACCCTACTGTTTGTTTGATATATAAACGATTTAAATTGAATGGAGGATAGTTAATCAGAAAATTCTTGATCAGAAAATTGGTGTGGTGGTAAATACAGAGGAACCTTGATTATCCAAAGGACATGGGCAGGGAGTATTTTGTTCGGTTAATCGAATGCTGGATAATCAAATGCTGGAATAAATAGTTTAGTCAAGCATTGAGACTTTGCAATCTTGTCAGATAATCCAAAATCCAGATAATTGAATGCTGGATAATCGAGGTTGCTCTGTAATGAGGAGGATATGCTTAGATCAAGGAGGATATAGACACGCAGCTAGGTCAGATGGGCTGATCAATGGCAAATGTATAGTTGCACTACCAAGGTATACAAGGTTATGGGCCAAGTGTTGGAAAATGGGATTAGGATAGTTAGGTGGCAGCTTTTGACTGACGCAGACTGGATGGGCCAATGGGCCTTTGCTGTAGACCTCTATGACTGAACATTTACCCAAATGGCACAAGGGATATACATCTGCCTCCACCTAATCTTCATGGGGCCCTGATAAACACCTAGAGTCATGGTTGTTCAGCTGTGGCTTTAAACATCCAGAATAGGGACTCTGGAACTACAAACACATTGTCAGAAATGGGTGTGCCTGTGATGGGTGCAGAAAAGATACAGAGAAGCAGGTGTCGGTGAGTAGACAGTAGGATTGGCATAGCTATTTGGTATGGGTACGGGGACACAGGGCCTTCTAGCCTAGGCTGGCTGGTGGCTTGCAGTCACAGTATTGCAGACTGCTGTTCTGAGGTGGAAATATAAATCTACCATTCAAAACAAATAAATTTTGCCATGTGCATCAATTTGAAGGGAACTTTGACAAGGTGTTCTAAGAAGGATGTAACATTCAAAGTCAACTCTCTCCGTTCATTTTGTGGGGTGGGGGGCGGAGTTCACCTTGTGGCAAGTTTTCACTGAAATCGAGGTGAGGGTGGATGGTAGTGGCAAGAGGGAAGGGGTGGTTATCGCTCAATGTGATTCAACCCAGCTTTGTATGTGGAGATAACTCAATATCTTCTTTTTGCGAAGAGGTATCAAAGTGGGTTAAGGCCTCTGTAGACTTTGAAAGTGATTTACTGGTTCTGTCCCTCCTTTCCTGAACTAAAGGTAATTTGGCTGGTTTTGGTCTGTTTACCACATGATCATTTTTAAAAAATTGGAGCAAATTAATTTCTCTGACAATATTCAATTTCAAACAGAGCACTGAAGTCCCTTTTGAAGACTACAGGGGTATTATTTTTTGTACCATGTATTATAAAAATGACAACTGAAAAAAATGGGGATATTATAAATGTTTGGCAAATTGGAATATTGTCAAGGAAATTCATAATTTTGAATGGTTCACTTGGGGACATAATGTCTTCACCTCTTCCAATGGTCCTTATAGGAGAAGGCCACGTACTGCAAATGAGGAATGAGATTTTGGAGACTGTTGGGCAAAGAGGAGTCTTGCAGAATACTGGAATTGATGAACAGATGGAGGAGACTGGGAATCGGGAGATGTTAATGAATAATGTTCAAGAAAAGGACATAAATGAGGAGTATGACGAACTGACTGAGGGTGAGGCACCAGCAGTGACTGTAAGAAATAACGGAGATGCCGACCAGATAGAACGTGCTGCAGCTAATCTTGATGATGGAAAACAAAGTGCATGTGACACACAAAGTCTTGGAGGTAAAGAGGTATCTGAGGAAATATGGCATGCCCTGGGATCTGGAGGAGGAATCCAATGCTGTGGTAGCATGGAGGAGAGTGAGAGTGAGAGTGACCTTGGAGTGAATGAGAAACATATGCAGGAAAATGTCAAACAGAAGCTTGATCATAATGAGAGAAGCCAGACTGAAGTTGGAGACCCGAGATCTCATGGAGGGATGAGGAAGGAAAATTATCCAGAATTTAGAAATGACATAGATGTCCTGTGTAATGACAGTGCCGAGGCAGTAGCTGACAATCGAACCATTGTGGAGGAAACTCAAAAAGTCGTGCAACAAGTGCTGGAAAATGCGATAGAAACTCTGCAGCAGGACATGTGTGGGTGTGATTTACAGGAAGAGTTGAGGAATGAGGAAAAAAAGGTCACCCAAGAGGGAGTAGGATCAATTCAGATGAGAGAGGATGACTTGACTGGGATGCAGGAGCAGTCTGCTGAAGTTGTTCATGTCAGAGAGAAGGAATTAGATGAGACAATGAACAAAGAGATGGGAGAGGAGCGGGTGGCCATGAGGGACATTGGGTTCCATCCTACAACAAACGAGAGTGAAATCTGCACAGGGAATCTTAACAATGAGTTAGGCACAGCGAGTGGAGAAACAGGGTGTGTGCTGGATATTGCAATTGGTCAGAATGAAAAGTCTAAGTCCGGTGGAGGGGACATGGATCTCATGGTTAGCTCAATACAGGACGAAGTTAAAAATGGAGAAGGAAGGGAGCAGTTAGTGGGCACAACCTTTGTACAGCTAGAGAAAGAAGTGGAGGAAATTGCAGAAAAAACTGAGATTGGAAATTATTCACTAACGCAGACAGACCAACAGGAGGTGGAGTTAGGTGAAAAGGTCACTTGCCATCTGATTGGAGCAAGAAGTCCAATAGTAGATGATGAAGTAAAACAGCCTTTTAGCCATAATGAAGAATGGAAAGGTGAACCAACTGTGACAGGCAAGGCGGAAGGTGATTTACAGGAAGGAGAAGTGATGGACCTGGGATCAGAGGAGGAACCAATCATTGATGAAGTCAAGTCAAATCCAGGTGTAGAGGAAGTTGACAGAACCAGTCAGGCAGTGCTCCAAGGAAAGGTAGAAGGTAATTTGGAAGCCAGTTGTCTTCAGGAAATGACACTGATTGGAGAGGAAAATAAAGCAGCAATTGAGGTTGGGAATCAGGCCTTTGGTGATGACAAGAATTACCAAGGGGATGAGGTAAAGTGGCATGAAGAAGATGAGGAAAATATCCAAGACACTGGTGAAGCCAGGAGTCAGAGAAAGAATGAGGATATGATCATCAAAAACCAGGATGATGAAAGGGAAATCAAAGGTCTTAGTTCTGATGAGGGCAAAGGTCACGAAGGGGATAAAGAAGAGGAGATTGAACAGGGGAAAGACAGGGAGGTGGAAAGTCCGAGGAATTATGAGGATGAGATCAAAGGCATCAAGTGCAATGAGATCAGGAGTCAAGGAGAGAAAGAGGATGAAACTGATGACAGTGCAGGTCAAAATGAGATTGAAGATTGTGAAGAGGTGGTGCCAGTTCCTGGGATAGTTAATAGTGAGTTCAGGGAAAAGAGAGGTGAAAGTGAAAGCTCCAGTGCTAGGGAATCTGGTGAAGAGGAGAGTGAGGTCAAAGTTCCGATTGAAGAAGAGGGTGAGGTCAAAGGTCTAACTGAAGAAGGAGGTGAGGTCAAAGATCCCCAGGAAATGGAGGAGAGTGAAGCCAGAGGTCCTGTTGAGGAGGATGGGGTTAGGGTTCAAGGTCCCCAAGAAGAGAATAGCAAGTTCAAAGACATCAGAGAGGAAGATAATGCCAAAGGGCTCAGAGAGGAGGATAGTGTGGACAAACACTCTGAAGAGGAGGATAAAGCCAAAGGCTTCAGAAAGGAGATGGTGAAAAGTCACCAAGAATGTAAGGAGGTTGAGATCACTTGTACCAAAGCAGAGGAGAATAATGTCCAAGCCACCAGAAAGGATGAGTTCAAAGGTCCCCTTGAAGAGGTAGAGGACGGGGTCAAAGATCCCAGAGAGGAGAAGACCAAACATCCCAATGAGGGGATGATGGATGAGGTCATATTGCCCAAAGAAGTGGAGAAGGCCAAAGATGCCATAGAAGTGGTGGGGGTGGTCAGTGTCAGAGAAGACGAGGATGAGGTCCAGTGTGAACTGAAAGGTGAGAAACTACTTTGCACAAACCTTAAGGGAACTGTGCAAGAAATGGGGAAGGAGGTCAGCCGAGGTGAAGAGTCAAAAGGAGTATTTCCTAATTTGGGAACAACAAAAAAAGAGAGGGATGAAATGGAGGAAAAGATGGGATTTCAACAAACTGAGTGTGATTTAAGTGCTGTAGTCCAAGAGATTGACCAAGGGAACCAAACACAAAACGAAGAAGAAACTAACAAGGGCAAATCAGAAACTAATACTGAAGGTGTTTATGAAGTAATAGACAGCAAAGACGACCAAGGAACACCAATAAAAGAAGAAGCTACAATAACAGAAGAGGTAACAGCTAAGGAGAGTCTGTCAGTGAGTAATGAGGAAGAGGTGAGGCAAGTGAAAGAGTACAGTAGCAATAAAGAATTTGAGGGAGATACTCAGCTGTCAGAAGGGTTTGAAAGTGATTTTGTAGAAAACAATGAAAGAGAAAGGCACAAATTGAATGAAAAGTCAGAGGAAGTAGCACAAGGGAATGTGAAACAAGATTCTCTAAAGAATACAATGGTTTTGGATAATGTTATAGACCAAGGTGAGACCCAAAGCTCCAGTGCAAATGAACGCATGGTATGTGGTGAAGAGGAAGGAAAGGTTGAAGGTCTAATTGAAGAAGAGGGTGAAGTCAAAGGTTCCCAAGAATTTGAGGGGGATG
>NW_025201323.1:5218-7019 GCF_004010195.1 Chiloscyllium plagiosum | reverse complement strand
AATTGATTCCTCACTGTGTTACTTCAACACACGATGAAAAGAAATAAATATTAGAACAACAGTCACCTGTTTGACTGCGATTTGACCCAATGTTGCTGCAGCCAACCGCTTTAACTGTACATAAAATAGCCCACACCTTTCTTGTGCCGGTAATGAGACTGCATAGCATAGTGGTAAGTTTTAATGAGTTGAATTAGACCCAGCGTCATTTCTCAGTACGAAATTTACTGGGATATGAAGACATGATGAAATTGACAGGGGTTGGGGTGTGGAATATAGTTCGGAAGGATATGGTCAGAGTTCCCTTGATACAAAATCGTTAGAGATGACGGAAATGAGGTTTACTGAGAGATAAAGCCACGAGAAAAGAAAAGAAGGGATTCAATGGGATTGTGGAATAGACGAAGAATCACGCGACACAAATCAGGAATGACTGATTTGTGTCCTAATGGAACTTTTCCAGCTGATATGAGGTTGGAAAGGATAAATAAGAGGGAAATTCCCTCGTTCAGGAGAATGTATAACTAAAGGTTAGAGCTTCAATATCAGTGAGGAACGACAAAGAAGTTTAAAGCAGGTACTTTTTATTCTGAGAGTTATTGAAATCGGAGATGATTTTTCAGCAAAAGAAAGCATGTTAGAAAATGATTCCAGCATATTTGAAAGACCACGTGCAAACAAACAAGGAGCGAATTTAACAGGGACAGGGATTCTGAGCTGCCTGAATGGGGAGGCAAAATGGACGCACTCACAAATTGTTTTGCGTTCATCAGAAAGAAGTTGCTCAATACCTGCAACTGAACATGTTAAGTGAAAGAAGATCTGGTGGTGTTCAAAGGTGCAGCAGCTCGTTCTCCGTGAACTACTACAGATTGTTAATGTACTGAGCTGTTTGTTTTACTTTGCATTAAACGGAAGCCGGTGAGCTCAGTCCGTTGGCTAACTATTTTATGGTACAGAGTGAGACTAACAACGTGGGATTAATTGTCGCACTGTCTCAGGTTATCATAAGGATTATCAGCTCCTCCGCTCACGTGATCTGTAAAACAATGGTGATTCTCTTGAGTAGGAATGGACCTGTCGATGTCAAAAACATTATCATTGCCATATATTGCCTTGAACATTTGGTCACAATGACCAGGAACGAGACTGATTCCTTTTAATACTCACTCATCTCCATCGGAAAAATCCAGCGACAAGACTCATCCTTATTCATGTTTTAACCCTTTGTTCCACATAGCATCAAAACTATTTGTCATGACTTTACCAGATTCGGTGACAACATTCAGTCTAAGCAAGGAAATAAATCTAATTCCTTTTGAACGGTTTAATGAGCTGTGTGAGTTTGCAGCAAACAGAAATATATGAAACGAGTTTAACAGCCTTTTCAAGAATGTAATCCAGTGCAGTGTTAGAGATTTGAAAAAGGTCATCAAGCTAAAATATTATCTGTTTCTCGATCCACAGATGGATAATTACTTGGGGAATATGTGCAGTTTTACAGTTAACAATTGATACCTTTCCCAAATCAGAAACTGGAGTTTTAGAATAGCTGCTGCTTTATTCGACATTATTCTTCAACTATGCTTCAGTCTAATGGTCCAATAATTCCTGATTAACGTCAGTAAATGCTGTTTTAGATAACGATTGGAATTACAACTGCGGCCTTTTATACACGCTATTAAGTACCAAGCGCTGATCAGTTGCTCCACTGGAGCCGCCGGCAGCAAGCCCATAGCGTGCCCTAATCGTACCACTGGGACTTTCGACCCGCCTGTTCTACTTTTGCTGTGGTTCTGAA
>NW_025201323.1:0-4507 GCF_004010195.1 Chiloscyllium plagiosum | reverse complement strand
CGAAAAACTCTGTGCAACCGTGGGAGGGAAATGTGTTTGGAGACAGTGGGCTTCAGCAGTTGGTTTTGTGAATGAGCAGCGTATTCTGGACTGATCATTTTTCAAATGATGCGATTCCCTCAAAACTCACCACCAAGAAGGTGAGGAATCTTCTCTGGTCGGTAGCAGGGACGAGAACTCCAGACGATGGGAACTGATGATGAATCAGCAGAACAATCATTGATTCAGTTGAAATCTGAACTAAACTCCGATTCTGCGGGGACTCAAACCCACAAACGTTGAATCACAATCTTAACAATGCAGTAGAAGTCCAACACGACTTTCATTGTGCCATAGAGGTGAGCCAGCCTACATTTTACTGCACCCAACGTTACGGTGTTCAAGTCTTTCATCAAACATCTATTTATCATCGCCCCACTTTCCAGTACCTGGTCCTTATCCGTACATGCTCTAGCTCCTCAAGTGTTTGGCTAAATACTCCTGAAGTGTTCTGAGGACTCTTAGATTTACCATACATTCACACAGTTCCAGACAAACAACACTCTCAGGATGCAAACGTTCTTCCTAAATCTTCTCTGAACATCCTCTCTCTAGCGTTTCATCTATGCAACTGGTGCAAGACAGCTTTTATATTCCAATTACATTCACATGAATGTAACCCCAATTTTTACTTTCCCATTTGCATATGTTCTTCCCAATATCTTTTGCTTTAACTTCTCTTATAATCGTACTGTGTGAGTTCTTTCAAAATGCTCCTAAAGGTCTAACTACACGTTATATATTGGTTATTCATTGCCTAGGTCTACAAGAACCATCTTCAAACCAGTCCCAAAAATATGTTTGCCACTTCTGGTTTTCCTTTCATTGATGCGTTATCACACTCCCCACTTTTGCCATTACCTTCTGTATATCTACTTGCACGTGCTTTGTAATTGAGTCCAACAGACACCCAACTGTGGATGACAAGTTAACCGGTCTGCAGTTCACTACACTCCATCTTCATCCTTTCTTCAACTGCTGAGTAATATTATTTGCCTTATCAAGATTGGCTAAATATCTTACGGGAATGTATTGGAAAATAACTTGAAAATCCTCAATGCAATCAATATGTCTATTGAATAGAGGTTGAGTAGGTTAGGTTTATTTTCATTTGACGAGGCAGCTAAGGTCCCGAAACATCGATTCTCCTGCTCCTCGGATGCTGCCTGACCGGCTGTGTTTTTTAAAGCACTACACTCTCGTCACTGCAAAGATAGATGAGCTCGATTGGGGCTCTTAATCTGAGACCGGAGAAATCTGAGAGAGGAATTGATTAACGTGCACAGAAAGGGAATAGATACGTGTGATAGGAATAAAATTCTAATGGGAAGGGTTACTAACCCTCTTGACAGATATCTAGCCCGTGTTTATATAGTAATGCTGTGCTGTGGTCTGCACAGCTCCCGGTGCAGGACAGACATCTCGTCCAGGTTAGGGATCAATGCACTGCTGTCATCGGCACAGGTTCCCGTGTTGATAGTTATCTGGTCCGGATGTATAGATAAGTGCACTGCTGTGAACTGCCGAGCTCGCAGTGTTGGATGGATACTCAGTCCGGGTTTATTGTTCAGTGCACTGCTGGGTTTTGCAGAGACTCCTACGCTAGACAGATATCTGTTCCGTATTTAAAGACCAATGCACTGCTGTGATCGGCACAGCTGCAGGTCCTGGACAGATATCTAGTCCGGGTTCATGGATTAATGCACTGCTGTGGTCTGCAGAGTTCACGGTTCTGGACAGTTATCGAGTAAGCCTTTATCGATCAATGCACTGCTGTGGTATGCACAGCTCCTGGTGCTGGGCAAATATCACGGCCGTGTTCAAAGGTAAATGCACTACAGTGGTCCGCACAGCTCCCAGTGCTGGACTGAGATGAAATCCAGGTTTACAGTTTAGTGCACTTCTGTGTCCTTCACAGCTCCAAGTGCTGGACAGCTACCTAGTCCAAGTTATCGATTAATGCACTGCTGTTGTCTGCACAACTCCCTGTGCTGGACGGATATATAGCACGGTTTTATAGATCAAAACACTGTTGTGGTCTGCACATGTCCCTGTGTTGGCCAGAGATCTAGTGCGTGTTGATAAATCAATGCACTGTTGTGGTCTGCACACCGTCCCGGGCCCGTTTTATGAAATTTTGGTTGTTCACGTATTTTGTTTATTTTGATGAATAAATTAATGAAGTCTCATGATCAGTTCAGCAACTGACATTGTTTTGTGTACACATAACTGACAGGTGATGTGCATAAAATGTAGCAAGGCATTCATTAATGTTCACATGGTAGGCTCATTCAGAAATTACGAAGTATTGGATATAAGGAACACTGTCTGTCTGGATGCCGATTTGCCTGACCCGCAAAAGACAAAACGCAATGGCAGATGAAAAGTATACTGGCTGGAGCTCGTTGACCAATAGTGTTCCACAGACATCGGTTCTGGAACCTCTGCTGTTTCTGACTTTATTAATGACTTGGATGAGGAACTGGAAGGAAGGATTAGTTCGTTTGCCCATGACACGAAGATTCGTAGAATTGTGGTTAGTGTGAAGGGCTGTTGTAGGTTGCAAGAGAACATTAACAGATTGCAGAACTGGGCTGATCAGTGGCAGCTGGAGAGCAACGTAGAAAAGTGTGAATGCTTTCACTTTGAAAGGTCGAATTTGAATGGTGACTACATGTTTGAACGCAACATTCTTGACAGTGTGGAGGAACAGAAGGATCTGAGGTCCATATTAATGCATCCCCTAAAAGTTGTCAACCAAGGTGATTGGATTTTCAGGACGACATATGGTGTGCTGGCTTTTATTCGAAAGGCGGGTTTTGATTTAGAGTTGCGAGTTTATGCGGCAGATCTGTAGAGTTTGGTTAGACCACACTTGGAATGCTGTGTTCAGTTGTGGTCATCTCATTATACGAAAGATGCAGAAGCTTTAGGCAGTGTGCAGAGGAGATTTAATGGAATGCTGCGTGGACTGGATGGCATGTCTTATGAAGAAGGATGGAGGGAACGAGGGCTAATCTCATTGGAGCGAAGAAGGATAAGAGATGTTTTGATAGAGGTGTACAAGAGGTTGAAAGACATAGATGGAATAGATAAACATACACTGTTTCCCACGCCAGACATATCGATCACGAGAAGGGATAATTTTCCGGAATTTCAATATAATGAAGTATTTCAGCCAGGTGATGGCCATGGGACCATTGTTGCTTTTCGGGTAAAAAACAAACCAAACAAATCCCGTTCACTGTTGTCTTTGAGGAAGTCATTAGCTGCTCTTGCCTGAAAGTGATACCAGATCATTCACAATTTACTTAATTCTAAACACCTCTATTGGCAAAAAGGGTTTGGCCATCACTTGAGGATTACGCAGCCACACACATGCCCACGCAATAAGTAACAAGAAAAAGTAAATCATGGAATGACAATTAACAGAAGAGGCACGGCAGCACACCAGGTGGGTAGCATCGAAGTGACATGAAGTTTTCATTCGTCCCATGGGCTCCAATGTTATCTCACTTCAAGCGATTCATACTCGCATTTTCACATGATGTCAGGTTTGCACATCAGTGGCCCTGTTGGCAATGCATTCCACACACCCATGATACTCTGGGTGAAAAGGACATTTCTTCAAACCTCCTTGAAATCTCCAGGCATATAAAATTATGGTCCCTTGCTATTCTCTCTTCAAATAAGATGAACAACTGCTTCTCATCCACTCTGCCATTGCACCTCATAATATTATACATTTGCTGTTTCATGGTAGGTTATCTCGTGCCACCTCTGTTAATACATGGTCGTGCAACCCAAGGCTGAATTTGGTGTATACCAACTCCAGTGCAATCACATCCTTTCCATCTTGTGGTTACCAGAAATGCATGAAGTACAGGCGGCTGTTGCCTATACAAAGTCCTGTGCAACTCAAACATAATCTCTCTGCTGAAAGTCAATGTCACATTTGAGTATGCAGAAAATGTTTACTCTGTGTTAACAAGATTGGAGGAATTGAGTTCTAAGAAGAAGCAGGATAGGTGGGGATATATTTCCCTTGGGGAGTAGAGGCTGAGGGAGAGTTTTACAGATTCGGAGAGATCATTAGATATTTAAGTTGCAAGGTATTTTAACTAATGTATGGCATTCAAGGAAGTGAAAAATGCGAGTACAATAACAATAATTAAATAAAACATCTTTCGACATACATGGAAAGGAAAGGCTTTGTGGGATATTGGACGAATTAAGACAAATAAGAATATTTCAGTTGAGGTAACCTGGACAATTTGGTTTGAATAGTCTGTTTCCATGTTGTTTAAATCTGTGACTGTACTATTCTGAATGGATTCACAAGTTATAGCTGACAGCAATTTAGTCATGCCACCAAGTAAGATGACACTCTTGAGCACAATTGTTATACATTTTCTGATTCAATACACGTATAGTAGCTCTCAAAGTACTGCATTGTCTATTAGAGTCA
>NW_025201322.1:0-7019 GCF_004010195.1 Chiloscyllium plagiosum | reverse complement strand
AACACATCACGAGAGAAATTGTGTCAGAGGAATTTATTGGGCTATCTATCTCCTGGTACTTATCAATTGCACGCTGGGATCAGAAAAGATGTAGCTACAGATGCAGTCGATGCATTGGCTTTAATTTTCCAAAAAACACAATGAATTTGGGAAGAGTAGCAGAGGATTCTAAAACGGCCAACGTGTAATACTTTTCGTCAACAAAAAGGGAACGTGGTCAATTTTTTTTTTTAACTGTGAACCAATCAGCTGAACATCTCTGGTTGAAATTTAAAAAGTAGCAGACTCAACTGTTCAGGAACGAATAGCTGTCCACTTGGAAAATCACAGATTGATCTTGCAGAATCGGCATGGCTCCAAAATAGGAAAACAGTTTCTGAGAAATTCCTTCGAACTTTTCGAAAAGATCTGAGCCATAATCGAAAGAAAGAGAAGCAGTCAAAGCAGAGTGATTAAACTACAAGAAGGCGTTTCACAAGGAACCGTGCAAAAGGATAAGACACGAGAGTCCCTGGTATTAGAGGTTGCACGTCAGCATAGTTTCAGAATTTAGCATTTGGCAGGAAATAGCAAATACTGTTCAGGAGTTACGTTCACAAATGACGATCTGAATCGTTGGGGGTTCAACAAGGGGCAGTCCTGGTACCACAAATGTTTTATAACCTTTATTAATGATTTGCAGTTAGGAAGGAAATGCACCTTTTTGCCAAATTTTCAGACAACACAACCACAGATGACAAGGTAAATCCGAAAAAGTGTACAACCAATCGACGGAGAGGTGCTGATCGATTAAGTAAGTGGGCAAAGAAAATGCCCAACGTAATAAAATGCGAAAGCAATGAGAGGTTGTTCATGTTGAAAGGGAGAGGAAGATAACGCAACATTATTTCAATGAAAATAACGGAAAAAGGCTGTCGCACATAAATGCTTGAGAGTACTTCTGCATGAAACAGAGAAACGCATAGGGAGGTGCAAGGGGTAATCAGGAAAACTAATTGATTTTTTGCCCAAATTTCAAAGGGTTTGGATTAAAAGAATGCGTAATAGTTACTGCAAAGTGTTGGTGACACCACATCCGGAGTACTCTGAACAGTTTCCGTCTCCTTATTTAAGAACATATATGACTTCTTTCAAGCCAGTTCACGAAATTTCAAACACTCGAACCCAGAGTGTGAATTTTCCGTAAGTGTAAAAGCTAAACTAGATCGGAATCTACTCCTAGATATTTAGAATTATGAGAGGTGAAGTCACCGAAATATGTCGAATTCTGACGGGACTTGACCAACTAAATGCTTAGAACAGGTTTCCCTTCATCGGAGAGTCTCGAATCAAATGATACTGGATCAGAAGGAAGGCAATTCAATTTGAGACTCAGGAAAGATGCAAGTTCATCTTAGATTAGATTACTTACAGCGTGGGAACAGGCCCTTCGGCCCAACAAGTCCACACCGACCCGCCTAACATTACGGGCAATTTCACAGAACCGATTCACCTGACCTGCCCATCTTTGGACTGTGGGAGGAAACCGGAGCACCCGGAGGAAACCCACGCAGACACGGGGAGAATGTGCAAACTCCACCCAGTCAGTCGCCTGAGTTGGGAATCGAACCCGGGCTTCATGGTGCTCTGAGGCAGCAGTACTAACCACTGTGCCACCATGCCGCCCAAAGGATTATGGCTCGGGACCCCTTGCTACAGACAGCTGTGGGTCAGAACCCATTGCCCTATTTCAGGCTGAGATAGATATATTCTGATCACGAAGGGAATCATTCATTATGTGAAGACGCAGGAATGAAACAACATTGGGTCGATCATGTTCCTATTGCATGTCTGAGTCGGCTTTAGAAACAGCATCGTCTATTCTAGTTTATATTTCCTGCAAACCTGTGGACTTTGTATGTACGAAGTATCAGCTCAAACCGTTGTAGTAAATATTTGGTTGCTGTGTCGATTGCCAGACAGAGAATTATTTTGTTGTTTTTGCAGCATGAACTGGTCAACTATTGCCTTCATGATCCTGTCCGCAATCACTATGAGATTACTGGATGTAACTTTGCTCGCTTTGTTGGTTTTTAAACGTTTCATCACCATACGAGGTAACATCATCAGTGAGCCTCTAGTGAAGCACTGGCATTATGGACCGCATTCTACTTATGTGCTTGGGTTTCCGTGGGCAGGTGATGTCATTTCCTGTCGTGATGCCATTTCCTATGCTTTTTCTCAGAAAATGTTCTAATGCAGCTTCGCGTGGAAGTTGGGATGATTGCTCCTGTAGTTCTGTATTTGTTCCATGTGTGTTGTTTTCCTGTAGACCTTGGTTTGATGCTTTCCATTGACTGTTCATTGAACTATGACATCAAGGAATGGCACATTATTGTGGTTTTCCTCCAATATTTCTTCTTCTCCCACAAATGAAGCTGCATTGGAACATTATTTTAACGAACCGCCACACACTGCAGCACAAAAGGTCTACGAAGATTAAACGAAAACCACATATACAGCGCATATAAAAAAGTTGTTAGCCAATGAACACTGTCCGTCAATTTCTCAGTAAAAACAGAGCAGCAGACAAAACCCTCCCAGAAACCTTAACCACTATCCCTTTCATCATAAACATCTTAGGAATGACTGCCAGACTACTCAAACCTCTTGGTATTATGGTAGCCCACAAACCCCCCACCACCCCCAACAAACTAAAATGAACTTGGAACACGCGGTGCAGACAACAAGCAAGACGTACGTCATTTTCAAAATTCTACTTTGGACATCAAGGCAGAACACTAGCCTCCAGGATACATGAATATCAACTTGCCACGAAAAGACATGACCCACTATCACTAGTATCCTTACATACAGATGAGGAATGTCACCACATCGACTCTGACAACATATCCATCCTTGGACAAGTCAAACTGAGACACTCGCGATATTCCTAGAAGCATGGCATTCCAACAGGAACTCTATCAACAAAAACATCGATTTCTATCCAAATATCATCCTCTGAGAAAAAGAACAGGAAATGATATCCCCAACACAAGAAATGGCATCACAAGCATGGAACAAATCAACTTCTCTTATTTTCCGTCGATAATCATTATATCGTCAGTCAGATCTTTGGCCAAACTGAGTCTGTATGGTGGTTTTCTGCTCCACAGTTTGAGCAGTCTGCACTTTAAGGGGTTCAATGTTCAGTTTCAAACATCGATGCATCGACAACGTTTAGAAGTCAGATAGCCTGAAACTGGAATAATCGACCAGTGATTTTTCATTCCTTTATTTGAAAATTGGCAGATCTGGGATGCCCATATATCTGTCTGCACCAGTGAAAACGAACGTGCTGTTCCATGGATCGGTGACATTGCAGGTGAGCAATAGACATGGTCCTGATCAACGTGTACACCAAAGCTACACTGTGCAGACTGAAAATGCCAGATCCTGCAACACAATAACGATCCAACATTTCTGTAATGTAAGGTAGGACCTTGATCAAAAATAAGTTGTGCTTGAAAGGAGCAAAGAACCAACATTTGACCGGTGGATAAGGACAAAAAAACTGGATCAAGCACATGGACCTCTGAGTGAAACGATCATTTTGGAGGAGTCCAAAAATTCAGTTTCTGAGGTCGTCAGAGCTCATGTGAAAGAGCAGACGGTTGAAATGGCAAGAATCGCAGCTGAAATGGCTGATCATTATGAATTGGCTCATAAAGCAAAGTTCGGCCTCCAACATCAATTTCTTTTGTCTGTGTGATAACAAGGTCACAAACCCACCAGGTGAAACGGGAGCGGAAATTACAGAACACAGATAAGGAAATTGAAGTAGAATTATCAGAGGCCATGTTTGATCGAGTGATTCAATCAGAAATAGGATCAGTGGAGGATAAAGCGGATATATTTCGTGCAAATCAATTAACTTCGTCACAACAGGAAGTTGGATAACTGAAGCAATTGTATCAGATAGTGTACAAAGACAAATACAAATCTGAGTATATTCCAGAATGTTGCAATCTTAAAAACGATACCTTGATAAGGAAGTAGAGGCCATCATATTTCGGGCAGATGAGAAATAGGCAGAGGTTCATCAAGTTGTATTAGCATGGGATCATGGAAAGGTGGTGTTGCATGGAGCACATGAATTGCTAATGCAAGGTCATTCAATTTTAAGGAAACTTCAAGCTAAAACTTATAAAGCATTTTTCATGGCTTTTACTGCATCTGATGGGGTTGGCCTTTTTCTCGACATGCCATACATCTCAGGCTGTAATAAAACAAACAACTTTAATACTCATTCGTGCATTTGAGAAAACGTCGATTGTGTAGGATACCTACAGATGATAAAAAAAATAAGAATCAGCTTTTGTTGACAACAATGCACGTGTCTTCCAGATTTCCAACGGCCTTTCCATTGCGTCATATCACAGCTAAAAGGACTGCAGACGTGGTACACAAGCTTTTCACTCGATAAAAACGACCCACAAAGAAATAATCAGATCAAGAGTGAAATGTACATCCAAATTATTCCGGCAAATTATGGAAAATTACAGACACAACATTTCAAATCTGGTGCAGACCATCTGTAATCACAAAATTGCAGTAGAAAGCTGGCATCAGGCTTTTAAGGCAAGTTGAGGGTTTATGGTCAGGACGATCCAGACGATCAGGATACAGGAATTCCATGTGTACCTTCTTTTGCATTCGCTTTGCAACAAACGGACCCAGCAAATTCTGTCCATTTGAATTCACTTTGGACCATGATGTGAGAGGAGCACTGAAAATAATTAAGGAGAAAATGCTGACTCAGAATTCAGAGACCACATACTTGGAATTTTGTCAAACTTTAGGAAATCAGTAAATAGACACGTACCCTGGCTGCAATTTGGAGAGAGTAAACTGTATACTTTTATTGCATGTGTGGGAATTGTATTTCTTAGAACAGCATACCATTTCAGTCTTGTGCTTTTCACGTGAATAGTCGTTATGCAGGAATGGTTTGGGATGATAATACTTTAGTTAATTTGTTCAATTTTCGAGTCAGATATATAAAATATTATTTGTGTATTGTGAAAAGAGTGTCAGGGATTTCTTTCACTTAACTACTGGAAGTTGCTGAAAAACGTGATGACACCTCTTTTCATGGTCGTTTTAACAGATTATCGGGCCTCGCGCTGTCCATTGGGTGATTCAGTTTTTGTTCTAAGAAGGGTGATCCTTCTCCTCTATATAACACAAAGACAGCAGATGTGGATCTTGGAACACATTTCCTGCAAGGAATAAAGATCAGGAGTCCAATGAAAACCCTTCAATTGCCTGGATGTGTAAAACTACAAAGACAGTTTAGAAGTTGGCCACTCTCCAGGACAATGCAGCCCACGCATTTGTTATTTGATGCACAAGCATCCACGTCCTCCCCCACCAGCTCACAGTCACAGCAGTGCATACTATCGACAAGACGAACTGCGTAAATTCACCAAAACCCCTTAGCCATCACGTTCCATGATCATTTTCATGTAGAAAGACAAGGGCAGCACATATGTGGGAGTACCACCACCTTCAGCTTCCTCTCCAAGCTACTCACAACGCTGACTTGGAAATATATCACCATTCCTTCACGTTCGCTGTGTGAAAATCCTGGAATTCCCTCCTTAATAGCATCGTGGTCAACCCACTGTAGATGAGATGCAAATGTTCAAACGAGCAGCAAGCCACCACCTTCTCAAGGTCAACTACAGCTGTTCAATAAGTGCTGGCCAAACAGAAATGCTGACATCCCACAAATGAATAAAAACATGCTTTAAGGAACAGGGCTCTTACTTCTTATGAGGAAACAAAGAGCAGACTTGAGGTCGTTGAAAAAGTAATTAATCATTTGAATGAAACCATCGAAATGATTAAGAGTGATATGTCTCTATAGACCTTAAGTACGGATTTCTGTACAATTGGGCCACAACAGAATTCTTTGATAGCTGAACTCTGGAGAACAATACTACACATGGGTCTATCAATGGACACAAAAAGCCAGACAATCTTGGTTGGAATCATAGACTGAATCCACCATTAATCGGGCAATAGCCAAGGTAGCTTCTGGGGCTTAACTTGCTCTCATCAGGACTCTCAGCTTCATGTAAATATCCAATGAAGTTGAAGTAATTGTCACAGCATTTGTTCGACTGTGGGGTTTCTTAATAAGTAGCCAAATGAAATGTAGATTTGGGTAATTTACACGAAGGGACTTTTTTTCCAAAGTAACTTGTTAAAGCTGTTTCTGAGATGCAACCTTTGTTGCTGTTTTCTGTGACACAGGAGATGACATTGCTTGATAACCCGCTGGTCCATGACTATCAGTTCAATAAGATCGTCTGGAGAATGAATGTCGTGATGAAAAGGGATTAACAGAAGCATAACCTGCGCTTCAAAGAGACATTCAATGCCAAAGGTAAAATGTAACAGAGGAGCTACTTCTGATATGAAAGCAAGCTGTATACATGGTGGCTCCATCGCAGTCATCAATAAAGTGAATGAACGTGTAGAAAAGACCATCCATAGATTCACACCATAAACTTGAGGGACAGAAACGTGCATAAGAATTGGGGCGGCACAGTAGCACAGTGGTTAGCCCTGCTGCTTCACAGCACCAGAGACCCGGGTTCAATTCCCGCCTCAGGCGACTCTCTGTGTGGAGTTTGCACATTCTCCCTGTGTCTACGTGGGTTTCCTCCGGGTGCTCCGGTTTCCTCCCACAATCAAAAATGTGCAGGTTAGGTGAATTGGCAATAGTGTTAGGTGCAGGGGGAAATGTAGGAGAATGGTTCTGGGTGGGTTATGCTTCGGCGGGTCGGTGTGGACATGTTGGGCCGAACGGCCTGTTTCCACACTGTAAGTAATCTAACCTAATCTAGTCTAATTCAATCTCTGGAGGCCTCAGTCTGAGACATTCACAGAACAATACCGTTTAACAATCAAACAGTAGGCACTTTCAAAGGTAGGCGGTATTACTTAAGATCGGAGCTAAATTCCTCCAC
>NW_025201321.1:1965-7019 GCF_004010195.1 Chiloscyllium plagiosum | reverse complement strand
CAGCGCATTAGTCTGCTGAATGAAAGATAGCTGGTTCAAGAGCCCCCAGGGCGACAGCGATTGCTGCCCTTAATGCATCTGTTTGCTTTGCTACACTGTTTCAATTTCTTCTGAGATCAACAGGTATTCTCCAAATGGAAACACTACCGTGTGACTAACGACAATGACATTTCCGCATTGCTGTCAAGATTAATGTCAAGAACTGTAACTTGTGGGAATCTGAAACCAAAAAGAAACTGCTGCAGAAACGAACCAATTTGGGAGTACCTGTGGGAGAAAACACAGCGCTGATGACGTTCTGAAACATTGCCTCTTAATGTCTCTCCAGAAATGCTGCTGGACCTGCTGAGGTTTTCTTGCAAGTTCTGTTTTTATTTTAACTGAATGCCCATTTCATCCATCAGGATGTTGCGGCCAGCCTCACCACGCATCGAAATTTTACACGTTTGGAAGCTGTGAAATGATTGGATTCAAACAAACCCAATAATGATTTACTCTTCTTCATCTCCACAAGGAAAGAGACCTGGAAAGTGAATTGTACAGTGTCGTCCTGTCGTCCTGGAGGAGTGGTTAAGGCAATGGAATTGAAATTTATATGGCTTAAACCATGCAGCCTCGAATCCTACTGATGGGTGATGGAGAAATGTCAATAATTGCGAAGGGAAATTGCTCCCTGACTTCGACTGGAAGAATCAGCTTAAAAACAAAAATGGGCAAATTGGGCATGTTGGGAATCTGAAACCCACTGCCTGTCAGGGTGCAGCAAGCGGAAATTTCCAGTGAAATTTGAGACGCATTGAGGTGTACACTTCTACCACCAACTGCGTTTGAAGCTGTGAGCCAACTGTTGGAAAATGAGACGAGAACAGTCAGGGACTTGTGTTCGACTGGTGCAAACTTGTTCAGCTGAAGTGCATTTTCTGTGCTGCACAAATCTTTGACCGGCTGCGGTGAGGTGGTCGGAGAAACTGGCGTATGTGAAGCACGTTAAACTGGTCTCATCCTGACATCTCTCCTGCTCTCGGGGGATTTGTCTGTCTGTCCACCTGTGTGGATGAAAATGAGGATGATTTCCTCAGGGCGATTACCATACAGTGAGACCACGTCAAAGTTCAGTCCTATGATTGTGTCATTTAAAGCACAGGGAGTATCTCATTGAAATTTACCCTGGAAACATCAGAACATGCAAGATTAAGCCTGGACGTCTAGTGGTTCGGATTCAGTACTCTTACTGCTGTGGCAATGGGAGATTTCCTCTGACCGGTTATCTTGTTGACAGCCTTCCCAAAGCAGGGAATGTTGTATGGTGCTGGCAATTGATGGAGTTTTGTCACAAACAGTATTCAGACTAGTGTAAAACAAATAAGTGCGAATCCTGGAAATCTGAATCAACAACAGGAATTGACAGACAAATTCAGCCGGCCTGACAGCATCCGTGGAGTCAAAGAGATTTAATGTTTCATATCGACAGAATCAGGTTACCCCTGTGCATTTTATTGTTTTAATTCCAGGGTAATTGCCAGTTTCACTTCACGAGTCAGCATACATATCAGAATCTCTCATTAGCTGACATACATCATCTGTAAAATGAAAAATGTCATATCCGCTGTAATGCTGTTGCTGTTCTCCTGAGTTGGTCAAAGTCTGGCCTTACTCATTACCTTTATCTTCTCCTTTCTGTCCATGAGCAACAACGTTGAATGGAGAGCTTCTGTTTTCAGTGTCTACCTTCGTATGCCTATCTATTTGTCTCCCTTTGTCTCTCTGTACCATCTCACTCTCCTCTACATTCTCCCACTCTCTGTCTGTCAATATCACTCAATTTCTATTCCTTCTCTTGGAAAAGTCTGAAATCCGGTGACAGATTGAGAGTATACCTGTTTCGTGGCTTTCTCCGCCTCTCCCCCAACCCGCCCCCCGACCCCACCCCACCTCCCCGGCCAGAGTGTGTAGAACTGGGCTCACAGTCTCTGTCACTTAGGTCTGAGGTGAGGTGACGTTTCTATACTCAAAATGCGATCATTTACAATTGTAATTAGAATTCCTAACCGACCAGAAGAAAAGCAGTTTCTCTCCAATTATAGGATTTCAATGACATCATTGCAGTTTGCCTAAAATTAATGAATGGTGACAGCAGACAATGAGAGCTGTCATCTCGCAATGGATGCGTTATTACCACAACATTTCCTGGCAAGTCTGCAGTGTCTCCTGCCTCACTTCATTATTTAAAAAAGACTTGCTGTAACAGCGAGAGACTAAAAGTAGAAGCGATGGAGAGATCATTGTTGAGCAGAGTACAGAATCTCGCCGTTGGGTCAGCAGGATTGAACATTGACTAATGGGTCCACAGCAGGCGGCAGGGCTTGGTATCACCAAATAACAACGGGCTGAGCTCAAACACAAGAAGCATGCTGAGCCCTCACTGTCGCGATATTGGATTAACAAAACGGCTTTTACAATAAATTTATGCAATGGACTTTCAATGTACGGAACATTTCAGAGCATTTGACACCATACTCGCCTGGTTATTACCAGATGCTTTAACTGACAAAGCCACATACGATGATCTTCAAATCCGTTTGTGCATTTAATTAACTATTTGATCACAGTAACTCGGACTTCCTTGCAGTAATAAAGCTGCTCGATGAGAATATATATCAACCCGCACTTATGCAGGAAAGAACAGGTCACAGCTGGTGTTCCTTCAGTGAAAATGCACCGAAAGGGGCAATCTCTTCTTGCTTTGCTTTCAAACTATTGCCTTCCCCTCTGTAATCTGACAGGTTAAAGGGGAAACGTTCATCCTCTCGGGGCCGATAAAACGCGTGAATATGCACAGAGGGAATCTCATACCAAAAGATCAGGGTAATTGTGGTGAATTTACCAGGAGTGGTGTGTGAGTCGGTGTTAACAGTGGGTAGTAAGGACTAACCCATTAGCACTGACATTGAGCCTTGCACCAACAGCATCAAACTCACTTCTTGCCTCACGTCTCCTGGTCATCATTGACTTTCAGTTTATCCTACTCCCCCTTCGAAACTTCTCACTTGTTCCCGAATACTTTCGGGTTTCCTCTTCGAAAGTGCAGCCGTTGGAAACAAATTTCTGGAGTATGCACGTCACTCTTTGGGATCACCTTCACTGCCCATCCATAATTACTCCAGAGCTTGAGATGGTAAGTTACTTGACAGAGATGCATCCATGATGTCGCGAGGGAGGGAGTTCCGAGAATTAAAACAAACGACATTGTAGGAACAGTGAGATAGTTTCAGCTGAGAAAGGCGAGATCCTTAGAGGCGATTTGCGGTGACAGGTGTCTCGTGTATCTGCCGCAATGATCCTTCCAGTTGGATGCGATCAATCACTGGATTGATTCTGGCAGATCCGCGTCTGTGCTCTGCGTGGAAGCAGGAAATAGTTTTCATTCAGATAAACCAATAGAAGAGAAATAAATCTTTATTTCCTGAATGCGAATTGGATCCAGTTCTGTGCGATTCAAACTCAGACTCTGAAGCAGGGACTCCACTGATGCTTACAATAACCCTTGACCTAACCTGTCCAAACTTTTGTGCCTATTTTCTTTCTCCCCACATTTTGAAGCACCAGTCCTTGCCTCAGCCATGGTCGAATGGTCGGGCAGACGAGATGGGCTGTGAGCTCTAACTGTCCACCGATGCCTCTGGTCCCTGGCCATCCGGAATCTAAGGAAATAGAAAGAGAGTTATTTTTTTCAGTTCGAAGTCCTCCGGTCATAACTGGGTGAGGTGAGAGATGGAACACGTCTGATATAAGTTTAGAGACTGGGAAAATGTTTGGAGACGAAGTAATAAAGGAGGATCTGAGTATAAAGTTGGAAGTCAGGAGATATTCAATAAAAAGGAAGGGTGTGTAAGGCAGAGGGAGATGGACATGGAGAAAGAAGTGCCACTGGTCTTGAAGTCTTAACTCTATTTTCCTTTCCAAGATTCTACCAGACCTGCTGAGATTTTCCCAACAATTTCTTTTGTTGGTACTGAAACAGAAGATGGGAGTGAGTTCCAGGATCAACCAGCTCTCTGTTCTGTGGGCGTTTGAATTCCCCGTTCGACCAGATCACATCTCAGCCACACGAAAACCTCACTTTCCTGCCCCACCCCACCCCTGTTACTGACAATAAACTGCTCATTACGTCAAACCACGTGCACGCAACACCATCATTTTCCGAGTGAATTGGGAAAAGTTTAGGGAGAGTTCCATTCGGTTTCATTCAGAGCATTCTAAATCAGTTACTTTTGTTTCAGCACTATTTGACATGGAGCCGTCACTCTCAATCCCCAGAGCATGTGGCCATTCGCATTCTACGGCTCGGGATATTTTGGTTGGTACATGGTTGGAATGGAACCTCACGTTTTGAAAGGGACATTGTTTATCGTATATTCGGCTGAACTGATAAACGTGTCTCTGGCACCTCCGGTACAGTGGACACAATTTTCTCTCAGAAACCAACACATGATCAAAAACAGTGGTAACAATGTGTCAACAAAATCTGCAACAGCGAGCGAATGCGCTGTTGTGTGGGGTTGCAACATTGCAAATTGAATAGAGAGCTGTGAACCTATTAACAGATAAAAGTGCCCCGACATGAAACTGCATCAGCCAAGACTTCTCCAATCACTCATTCTATCGATACCTGTTTGCAAAATTCCACATCCTTCTCACAATATGCTCACCCACCTTTTGTGTATCGGCAGCATTTCACTCTGCCGCTTCCTCCAAGTCATTCAGTCAGAGAAAACATTAAATCCGATGACTGAACAATTTGGATTTCACTAAATATATCTTTCCAACTTGAAAACTGCTCATTAATCTTGTTTCGTTGATTTCTGTTAAATAGACAACGGACAGACAATGCTGCTTTATCATCCAACACCGAGAAATCCTTTCTTGTGCAATGGACATTTACATAGCCCCTTATTGATTGCTTGCTAAAATTCAAATGAACTTTACTGAGCATCGTCCTTCACCAAGTCTGCAGGTCATGCTACCAAAGAAATCTGTCAGATTGTCATCGTGTG
>NW_025201321.1:0-1876 GCF_004010195.1 Chiloscyllium plagiosum | reverse complement strand
AGAGCAGATGGAAGCAATTTAACCCATCAAGTCAGCGACAAGTTTCAATGAGATCACGGCTGATTTGGTTAATCCTCAACTCCCCTT
Organism: Chiloscyllium plagiosum; assembly: GCF_004010195.1. Taxonomy (NCBI): domain Eukaryota; kingdom Metazoa; phylum Chordata; class Chondrichthyes; order Orectolobiformes; family Hemiscylliidae; genus Chiloscyllium; species Chiloscyllium plagiosum. Next base: position 1,789 of record NW_025201321.1, on the reverse strand, counting down.
TCGGCCTCATCTCTGTGACCAAATGCCTGTCTTTCTCAGCCTTGCATGTATGCAGCCTTGACAACCCTCTGTTGAAAACAACTTCACAGATTTGCTACCCTCTGAAAGAGAAACTATCCTCCACACCTAAGCCTTACATAATTGGCCCCTTCCGCTGTGAGGAGGCCTTCTGGTGGTACATTATCCCAGATGTATATCAGAGCAGAAAAAAACCCTCAAGGTCGGTCTGCTCTGTCCAGTGCCAGCTCTGAGTGTTTGCAGCATTGTCTTTTTTGACTTTTGAATGAACAAATAGACCTGAATCTTCTTCAAAAACGCTTCATTGTCTGTAATTTCGCTGGCAGTGTAGTGCGCTAGAAAGTCGAATGCTTGATCACAAGTATATCACTCTCAAAATGTCATCTCCGTTTCTCTTTCCACAGTTACCGCTAGTTCTGTCGGTTTTCTGCAGTATTCTGCGAATTTACTGTACACAAGTGCTGCATTTCATTAAATTCCTTCAATCACAGTCCTCTGGACACTGACCCTGTTCAGTGACAATACATCCTCCTGCTCGTCAATGTGCCAAGCCCCACCGGTCCCTCCCCCATCAAGATAAACAGCTGCAAAACAGGACCTCTCCATCTCCATTAATGATGACGGACTTGCCACTGACATTTTTTACAAACCCACTGACTCCCACAGCTACCTGGATAACACCTCTTCCCACCCTACCTCTTGCAAAAATGCCATCCCGTATTCCCAATTCCTCCGCCTCCGGCGGATCTGCTCCCAGGAGGACCAGTTCCACCACAGAACCCACCAGATCGCCTCCTTCTTTAGAGACCGCAATTTCCTTTCCCACGTGGTTAACGATGCCCTCCAACGCATCTCGTCCACATCCCGCACCTCCGCCCTCAGACTCCACTCCTCCAACCATAACAAGGACAGAATGCCCCTGGTGCTCACCTTCCACTCTACCAACCTTCGCATAAACCAAATCATCCTCCGACATTTCCGCCACCTCCAAACAGACCCCTCCACCAGGGATATATTTCCCTCCCCACCCCTTTCCACCTTCCACAAAGACTGTTCCCTCCGTGAATACCTGGTCAGGTCCACACCCCCAACCGCTCCGTGGCCCAACATTTCAACTCCCCCTCCCACTCTGCCGAGGACATGGAGATCCTGGGCCTCCTTCACCGCCGCTCCCTCACCGCCAGACGCCTGGAGGAAAAATGCCTCATCTTCCGCCTTGGAACACTACAACCCCAGGGCATCAATGTGGACTTCAACAGTTTCCTCATTTCCCCTTCCCTCACCTCACCCCCGTTCTAAACCTCCAGCTCAGCACTGTCCCCAGGACTTGTCCGGACTTGTCCTACCTGCCTATTTCCTTTTCCAATTATCCACTCCCCCCTCTCCCCCCTGACCTATCACCTTCATCCCCTCCCCCACTCACCCATTGTACTCTATGCTACTTTCTCCCCACACCCACCCTCCTCGAGCTTATCTCTCCACACTTCAGGCTCACTGCCTTTATTCCTGATGAAAGGCTGTTGCCCGAAACGTCGATTTCGAAATTCTTTGGAAGCTGCCTGAACTGCTGTGATCTGGTTTCCAGCATCTGCATTCGTTGTTTTTAACCATATTCAGTTAATTGTCTTGGCTGCAAAGAAAACCTCGGGAATCTCTCCAAATGCCAGGAAATCTCGACCCTGGCCATGGTGCAAAGCAGAGGAGTGTTAAAGAGATTTGGAAAATATTTTCAATTGGCAGATGGAAAAAATGTAAAAGAGGCAAACCATAT
>NW_025201320.1:0-7018 GCF_004010195.1 Chiloscyllium plagiosum | reverse complement strand
CTGTACCCCAAAAATCGGTTAGGAATCCTGTACTCTGACAGTCGGTTGGGAATCCTGTACCCCTGACAATTGGTTAGGAATCCTGTATCCCTGACAATCGGTGAGGAATCCTGTACCCCTGATAATCGATAAGGAATCCTGTACCCTGACAATCAGAGAGGAATCCTGTACCCCTGACAATCGGTTAGGAATCCTGTACCCTTGACAATCAGTTTGGAATCCTGTACCCCAACAATCCATGAGGAATCCTGTACACTGAAAATCAGTGAGGAATCCTGTACCCCTGACAATCAGTTAGTAAGCCTATAACCACAATAATAGATTAGGAATCCTGTACCCCGACAATCAGATAGTAATCCTGTACCCTGACAATTGTTGAGGAATCCTGTACCCCGACAATCAGCGAGGAATCGTGTAACCCAACAGTCGGTTAAGAATCCTGTATCCCCGAAAATCGGTGACGCATCCTGTGCCCCTGCCAATAGGCGAGGAATCCTGTACACCTGTCAACAGGTTAGGAAATCTGTACCCCAACAATCGGTGAGGAATCCTGTATCCCTGAGAGTCGGTTAGGAATCCTGTACCCCTGACAATCAGTAAGGAATCCTGTACCCCAAAATGCGATTAGGAATCCTGTACACCGCCAATGGGCTAGGAATCCTGTACCCCAAAATGCGGTTAGGAATCCTGTACCTCTGACAGTTATTTAGGAATCCTGTACCCCGACAATCATTGAGGAACCGGGTACCCCTGATACTCTGTGAGGAATCCTGTACCCCTGACAATCGTTTAGGAATCCTGTACTCCTGTCAATAGGTTAGGAATCCTGTGCCCCTGTCAATAGGTGAGGAAATCTGTACCCCAACAATCGGTGAGGAATCCTGTATCCCTGACAATCGGTTAGGAGCCCTGAACCTATGACAATCGGTGAGGAATCCTGTACCCCAAAAATCGGTTAGGAATCCTGTACCTCTGACAGTCGGTTAGGAATCCTGTACCCCTGACAATTCATTAGGAACCCTGTACCCCTGACAGTCGGTTAGGAATCCTGTACCCCTGACAATCGGTGAGGAATCCTGTACCCCTGACAATCGGTTAGGAATCCTGTACCCCAACAATCGGTGAGGAATCCTGTATCCTCGACAATCGGTGTGGAATCCAGTACCCCTGATAATCGATAAGGAATCCTGTACCCCGACAATCAGAGAGGAATCCTGTACCAAAACAATCGGTTAGGAATCCTGTACCCTTGACAATCAGTGTGGAATCCTGTACCCCGACAATCCATGAGGAATCCTGCACCCTGAAAATCAGTGAGGAATCCTGTACCCTGACAATCGGTGAGTAATCCTGTACCCCCAATAATAGATTAGGAATCCTGTACCCGACAATCGGATAGAAATCCTGTACCCTGACAATCGTTGAGGAATCCTGTACCCCGACAATCAGTGAGGAAACGTGTTACCCAACAATCGGTTAGGAATCCTGTATCCCCGAAAATCGGTGAGGAATCCTGTAACCCCGACAATCGGTGACGCATCCTGTGCCCTTGTCAATAGGCGAGGGATCCTGTACCCCAACAATCGGTGAGGAATCCTGTATCCCTGACAATCGGTGAGGAATCCTGTACCCCTGACAATCGATTAGAAATCCTGTACCCCTGACAACCGGTGAGGAATCCTGTACCCCTAACAATCAGTTAGGAATCCTGTACCCCTGACAATCGGTGAGGAATCCTGTATCTCCACAATCGATTAGGAACCCTGTACCCCATACAATTGGTGAGGAATCCTGCAACCCCACCAATCAGTTTGGAATCCTGTACCCCTGTCAATAGGTTAGGAACCCTGGACCCCAACAATCGGTAATAGGTTAATAATCATGTACCCCTGGCAATAGGTTAGGAATCCTGTACCCCAACAATCGGTTAGTAATCCTGTACCCTGACAATCAGTGATGAATAGTGTAACTCTGTCGATAGGTTAGGAATCCTGTACCCTGACAATCGGTTAGGAATCCTGTACCCCTGACAATCAGTTAGTAATCCTGTACCCCCGATAATAGGTTCGGAAACCTGTACCCCGACAATCGGATAGTAATCCTGTACCCTGGCAATCGGTGAGGAATCCTGTATCTCGACAATCAGTTAGGATTCCTGTACCGCTGACAATCGGTTAGGAATCCTGTACCCCATACAATTGGTTAGTAATCCTGTACCCCTGACAATCAGTTAGTTATCCTGTACCCCTGACAATAGGTTAGGAATCCTGTACCCCAACAATCGGTGAGGAATCCTGTACCCCTGACTATCAGTTAAGAATCCTGTACACCTGACAATCGGTGAGGAATCCTGTACCCCTGACAATCAGTTAGGAATCCTGTACCCTGACAATCGGTGAGGAATCCTGTACCCCTGACAATCAGTTAGGAATCCTGTACCCCTGTCAATAGGTTAGGAATCCTATACCCCTGACAATCGGTGAGGAATCCTGTATCTCCACAATCGATTAGGAATCCTGTACCCCATACAATTGGTGAGGAATCCTGCAACCCCACCAATCAGTTTGGAATCCTGTACCCCTGTCAATAGGTTAGGAACCCTGGACCCCAACAATCGGTAATAGGTTAATAATCCTGTACCCCTGGCAATAGGTTAGGAATCCTGTACCCCTGACAATCAGTTAGGAATCTTTTACCCCTGTCAATAGGTTAGGAATCCTATACCCCTGACAATCGGTGAGGAATCCTGTATCTCCACAATCAATTAGGAACCCTGTACCCCATACAATTGGTGAGGAATCCTGCAACCCCACCAATCAGTTTGGAATCCTGTACCCCTGTCAATAGGTTAGGAACCCTGTACCCCAACAATCGGTTAGTAATCCTGTACCCTGACAATCAGTGATGAATAGTGTAACCCTGTCGATAGGTTAGGAATCCTGTACCCTGACAATCGGTTAGGAATCCTGTACCCCTGACAATCAGTGAGGAATCCTGTATCCCTGACAATCAGTTAGTAATCCTATACCCCCGACAATTGGTTAGGAAACCCGTACCCCGCCAATGGGCTAGGATTCCTGTACCCCAAAAAGCGGTTAGGAATCCTGTACCCTGACAATTGGTTAGGAAACCTGTACCCCGCCAATGGGCTAGAATTCCTGTACCCCAAATCGAAGTTCATCCCCTGTGGTTGGAGGGTTCCCAGTCGGAAGATAAGACGCTCCTCCTCCGACCGTCGCGTTGTTGTGGTTTGGCGGTGGATGAGTCCAAACCTGTACCCCACCAATGGGCTAGAATTCCTGTACCCCAAAAAGCGGTTAGGAATCCTGTACCTCTGACAGTCGTTTAGGAATCCTGTGGCCCGACAATCAGTGAGGAATCGTGTACCCCTGACAATCAGCAAGGAATCCTATACCCCTGACAATTGGTGAGGAATCCTGTACTCCTGACAATCGGTGAGGAATCCTGTATCCCTGACAATCGGTGAGGAATCGTGTACCCCTGACACTCTGTGAGGAATCCAGTACCCCTGACAATCAGTGAGGAATCCTGTACCCCCGACAATTGGTGAGGAGTCCTGTAACCCCGACAATCGGTTAGGAATCCTGTCCCCCTGACAATTGATTAGGAATCCTGCACCCCGACAATCAGTAAAGTATCCTGTACCCCTGACAATCGGTTAGGAATCCTGTACTGCGACAATGACTAGGAATCCTGTACCCCGAAAATCAGTTAGGAATCCTGTACCTCTGACAGTCAGTTAGGAATCCTGTACCCCTGACAATTGGTTAGGAAACCTGTACCCCGACAATCGGCGAGGAAGTCTGTACCCCGACAATCGGTAAGGAATCCTGTACACCTGACAATTGATTAGGAATCCTGTACCCCTGACAATCGGTGAGGAATGCTGTACCCCAACAATCGGTGAGGAATCCTGTACCCCTGACTATCAGTTAAGAATCCTGTACCCCTGACAATCAGTTAGGAATCCTGTACCCCGACAATCGGTGAGGAATCCTGTACCCCTGACAATCAGTTAGGAATCCTGTCCCCCTGTCAATAGGTTAGGAATCCTACACCCCTGACAATCGGTGAGGAATCCTGTATCTCCACAATCGATTAGGAACCCTGTACCCCATACAATTGGTGAGGAATCCTGCAACCCCACCAATCAGTTTGGAATCCTGTACCCCTGTCAATAGGTTAGGAACCCTGGACCCCAACAATCGGTAATAGGTTAATAATCCTGTACCCCTGGCAATAGGTTAGGAATCCTGTACCTCTGACAATCAGTTAGGAATCCTGTACCCCTGTCAATAGGTTAGGAATCCTATACCCCTGACAATCGGTGAGGAATCCTGTATCTCAACAATCGATTAGGAACCCTGTACCCCATACAATTGGTTAGTAATCCTGTACCCTGATAATAGGTTAGTTATCCTGTACCCCTGACAATAGGTTAGGAATCCTGTACCCCAACAATCGGTGAGGAATCCTGTACCCGGGCACGGTGGCACAGTGGTTAGCACTGCTGCTTCACAGCGCTCGAGACCCGGGTTCAATTCCCGCCTCAGGCGACTGACTGTGTGGAGTTTGCATGTTCTCCCCGTGTCTGCGTGGGTTTCCTCCGGGTGCTCCGGTTTCCTCCCACAGTGCAGGTCAGGTGAATTGGCCATGCTAAATTGCCCAAAGTGTTAGGTGAGGGGTAAATGTAGGGGAATGGGTCTGGGTGGGTTGCGCTACGGCGGGTCAGTGTGGACTTGTTGGGCTGAAGGGCCTGTTTCCACACTGTAAGTAATCTAATCTAATCTAATTACCCCTGACAATCGGTGAGGAATCCTGCACCCCTGATAATCGGTGAGGAATCCTGTACCCCGACAATCGGTTAGGAATACTGTACCTCTGACAATAGTTTAGGAATCCTGCTCCCGACAATCGGTGAGGATTCCTGTACTCCTGACAATCGGTGAGGATTGTTTTTGCTGGAGTTTGGACGAATGAGGAGAGGATTTCATAGGGATATACAAAATTCTAACAGGACTAGATGGAGTAGATGCCGGGAGAATGTTCCTGTTGGTGCATGTGTCCATAACCAGGAGTCACAGTCTGAGGATTCGGGGCAGACCATTTATGATGGAGAAGAGGAGACATTTAGAATCATAGAGTCATAGAGATGTACAGCATGGAAACAGACCCCTCGGTCCTACCCGTCCATGCCGACTAGATATCCAAACCCATCTAGTCCCACCTGCCAGCACCCAACCTATATCCCTCCAAACCCTTCCTATTCATATACCCATCCAGATGCCTTTTAAATGTTGCAGTTGTATTAGTCTCCACCACTTCCTCTGGCAGCTCATTCCATACATGTACCACCCTCTGCAAGAAAACTTTGCCCCTTAGGTCTCTTTTATATCTTTCTCTTCTCACCCTAAACCTGTGCCCTCTAGTTCTGGACTTCCCCACCCTAGGGAAAAGACCTTATCTATTTATCCTATCCATGCCCTTCGTGATTTTATAAACCTCAATAAGGTCATCCCTCAGCCTCCAACGCTCCAGGGAAAACAGCCCCAGCCTATTCAACCTCTCCCGATAGCTCAAATCCTCCAACCCTGGCAACATCCTCGGAAATCTTTTCTGAACGCTTTCAAGTTTCACAACATCTTTCCGAAGGGAAGAAGACCTGAATTGCATGCAATATTCCAAAAGTGGCATAACGGTGGGCGGCACGGTGGCACAGTGGTTAGCACTGCTGCCTCACAGCGCCAGAGACCCAGGTTCAATTCCTGCCTCAGGCGACTGACTGTGTGGAGTTTGCACATTCTCCCCGTGTCTGCGTGGGTTTCCTCTGGGTGCTCCGGTTTCCTACCACAATCCAAAAATGTGCAGGTTAGGTGAATTGGCCATGCTAAATTGCCTGCTAGTGTTATCCATCTGCCACTTCTCAGCCCATTGGCCCCATCTGATCAAGGTCCCATTGCAATCTGAGGTAACCCTCTTCGCTGTCTGCTACACCTCCAATTTTGGTGTCATAGAATGAACAACAAAGAACAAAGAAAATTTACAGCCCAGGAATGGGCCCTTCGGCCCTCCAAGCCTGAGCCGATCCAAAATCTACTGTCTGAACCTGTCGCCCATTTCCTAAGTATCTGTATCCCTCTGCTCCCCACCTACTCCAGACGCATCTTAAATGAATCTACCGTGCCTGCCTCTACCACCTCTGCTGGCAACGTGTTCCAGACACCTACCATCCTCTGTGTGAAGTACTTGCTGTGTGTATCCCCTTTAAACTTTCCACCTCTCACCTTGAAAGCTTGACCTCTCATTATTGAATACTTCACCCTGGGAAAAAGCTTAATTCTATCCACCCTGTCTATACCCTTCATGATTTTGTAAACATCAATCAGGTCCCCCCTCAATTTCCTTTTTTCTAACAATCTAACTCAACCTTTCTTCATAGCTAGCACCTTCCATACCAGGCAACATCCGCGTAAACCTTCTCTGCACCCTCTCCAAAGTGTCCATATCCTTTTGGTAATGTGATCTGCAAACTTGCTAACCATACCTCTTATGGTCACATCCAAATCATTAAATAAATGACAAAAAGTAGTGGACCCATCCTTGTGGCACTCCACTGGTCACAGGCCTCCAGTCTGAAAAATAACCCTCCACCACTACCCTCTGTCTTCTACCTTTGAGCCAGTTCTGTATCCAAATGGCTAGTTCTCCCTGTATTCCATGCGATCTAACCTTGCTAATCAGTCTCCCATGGGGAACCTTGTCGAACGCCTTATTGAAGTCCATATAGATCACGTCTACCACTCTGCCCTCATCAATCCTCTTCATTATTTCTTCAAAAAACTAAATCAAGTTTGTGAGACATGATCACCCAAAGGGTGGTGAGCCTGTGGATTTCATTACCACAGGAAGTAGTTGATGCCAAAACATTGAATGTATTCAAGAGGCGGCTGGATATAGCACTTGGGGCAAATGGGATCAAAGGTTATGGGGAGAAAGC
>NW_025201319.1:0-7017 GCF_004010195.1 Chiloscyllium plagiosum | reverse complement strand
CCAAAGGTTGCAGAACAGACATCAGGAATCACAGAAAAAAAAAGGACTTTTGATAAAGTGCTCTGGCAGGGAGGGAAACCTGAATGGAGGGACTCAAATATGGAGTAATACAAAAGATGGATATTGTTTTGATATCCTTGGAACTGGGAACATAGGAACAAGAGTAGGTAATTCAGCTCATTGAGCCTGCTCCACTTTTCAGTTAGCTCGTGGCTGATCATCAACCTCAATGCCAAATTCCCATACTGTGTCCATCTCCCTTGATGTCATTGGTCTCAAGAAATCCATCAATTTCTGTCTTCAACATGCTCAATATTTAAGCTTCAACAGGCCTCTAGAGTACAAAATTCCAAAGATTCCCTATGCTCTGAATAAAGAAATTCCTCTTCATTTCAGTCTTAAATGACCTACCTGCTATCCTGAGATTATATCCACTGGTTTTAGATTGACCAGCGAAGGCAAACAACTTAGTGAAAGGGATCACATACTTTTTCCTTTTTGGGCTATAAGCTGGAATGGAAGTGGAATTGCTGTATAGTTGAAATACCAGGAGAGTTTTGTAACTTTGAAAATCATGTGGTTGCCATTTTTAGCATTGCAAGGCAATACTGTTGATGGAACAGTGTGATTGATACATTAGAATCAAAGTGGCAACAGTAGTCTTTGAGTCAAAGCAAGACTGCCTGACAACAGCCCTCAGATTGGGGTATTTGTTCCACATCTGCAATGGTGCAGAAGCCAGAGGGTTCCTGAGCTGCCAATCTGAAAATACATTTCTCTCCTCTTGGTCTGAGTGAAAAAGCAGAAAAGGCAAGAAATATTAAAGAAAAAAATCTCATACAAAGAAAGAGCTAGGTCCACTGTACCAACTATCAAAGTGAAGAAAAAACATTGCTTTACAGACAACAGTTTGTCATCATTGCTAAAATCAAAAGGAACTGTAACAGATAATTTAGTTCACTCTTAAGATCCAGAACTGTTGATCATCACAATTTTATTCCCTGTCTACATTTTTCTACCCATAATATTTGTATCAAACACTTGCCTTTTGCCTGCTTTATTTATGAATGAATCTGTGTATTTGGGGTTTTAAAGGGGTGCAGTTTAAGTTGCATGTAACAGATTAGTAATCCTTGCTCTTCTTTACCATTTGTTAAAGTTGTTTACACACAATAAATAGAGTAATTTTTTGTAAATGATGGAAACTGCTGCGAATTGCCTTTGTTCAAAATAGCAGTTAGTCAGAAAACAATGATAATCCTGGTGGTTTAATTGGGATCTTACATATTTTGGGATGGTTTGCAGAACAGTGGAATTATCAGTATACATTTCCAGGTTTAACCATTACATTTGCTAGGTAAAAGCAATGACTGCAGATGCTGGAAACCAGATTTTGGATTAGTGGTGCTGGAAGAGTACAGCAGTTCAGGCAGCATCAGAGGAGCAGTAAAATCGACGTTTCGGGCAAAAGCCCTTCATCAGGAATCCATCCATTACATTCTTGCCATGAATGTATTCAGCAAAGGCTTTAGCCAACAGAATAACAAAATGGAGGTGAATTTCTGATTTGTTGTGGCCACTGTTATGCTGAACAAAATCCTGCCATTGTATGTGTTATGAGCATTTGGTACTATGCTGAAAGGAGTAATGAAGAGGAAAGTGAAAGAGCAGAGACATTAATTGGTTGGGGGTGGGCGCTGGGGCAGAGCGTGATGTCTGTAGGAGCTATGAACCTGTTTCTTTTGGCAGGGCATTGAGGGGATTCCTGAGGACCTTAAGTCACTGTACAAGACAGTCTGGGAGATATCGCAAAAGACTGTGATTAAGATGGCAGCAGACCGTGGAGCACACATCGATCAGAGCCAATCGCTTAATATACACGTTGCTGAGCCTAATTATGGCAAGCTGACCAGCATGCATTTCTATGGCTGGAAGCAGGTAAATCATAATGATGGATATGGATTTCATATGCCAAATGGCAAGTACAAAGTGCAGAGAGATGACATCTTTCAGTGGGTTGTGTGACATACATTCTATGTATTAGAATACAGTAGATAGAAGTTAAAATTGATGAGTCGTTGAGTAGAATTGGCAATTAAAAAACTCCCAAATATCGGAAAATGGATATGTGCAAGCTTGATTGAACTCTGGGATCAGTATCCTATTCCCACTTGTCACTTGTTCAGTGTCTTGCTGAGTCTGTTGGTGTGTATAGCAAGTTCTCTTCCCCTGCAAGAGTGAATGTCTTCAGAATGGAAACAAACTTGGGGTGCTGGGGAATGCAGATGAATGAAAAATTAGTTGCATAGTACTCTGGAGTAACATTTTATCCAAACCCCTGAGATCCTGTTGTGCCTACAATTCTGCTATCTTGAACGTTGTGATTTTAATCATTCCATTGTTGATAACGGTTGAATCCTGTCTTTATAATAAACTTTAGAATTTCTTCCCGAAATGCTTTACCGTTCGCCTGCAGTCTGTTTCTTTGAGACACCTGAAAAGCTTTAATGAAACTTTTAGTAACCTGTCCTAAAATATCTCTTTAATACCTGTATCAAGTTTGTCTGTGTTAAAATATTTTGGAGAGTTAACTCTGTAAAGACTAAAACAATTGCAATTTATTGAGAGGTGAAAGACTCAATCTGCTACATTGACAGTCCCTCTGCTTCATTTCACAGGGACTGAAGACTGGCATGTATTATTTAAGGACCCGCCCTGCAGCCAATCCTATCCAGTTCACTTTGAATAAGGAAAATCTCCAGGAAAATGCAGCAGTGGCTACAAGTGTTAAGGAGAAGAACAAAGCAGCCATGGTGTGTTCTCTGGAGAACAGAGCAGATTGCACGATGTGTGGCTCTTAAACCCAGGAGTGTTGCCTGAGGCTTTGCTGGTGTGCTTTTAATATTGGGTGTAGGTATCACTGGCAACCCAACATCGAAGGGAATTATAGGAACCGTTTCAGTTCACCAGATCTCATCTGTTAACAGATACAATGTCATGTGAATCTTTGCCACAACCAGGATTTAAATACAGAACTAACGAGGTCATTGCTAGGAGATCATTTTGTCCTAATACTTGACATACAGCTTTTGTGGAAGGCACAGCACCAGCTGTGTAGCCATTGAGCAGCTTTTGAATTGCTGCATGTGGGTTTGTGAGCTTGATGTGTGCTACATTGTTGAGTGGGTTCCCTTTGAGAAGGAGCTGCTGATGGTATGGTTTGGTTTCAATGACAGTGGATTGTGAGCATTATGTATGTCCCAGGTGCTACTGCACTCACTGCCAAAGAATTAGGTGGGTGGATTGACTATTGTTCAACTATAAGCTCATGATTCTTGGTGTATATTCCTTGTACAGTTTCTTAACTATTATGAATGGTGAACCATCATTAAACTTTCCTATAAAACGTTTTGTTTCTCTTTCTGAAGGTTGGGCTGGAATCTATTTGGTATATAGCTCAGTGGTAGCGTATTTCCAGATCATACTTTCAAAGTGCTCTTCAGAGACTTGAACACAGACTCTAAACTGAAACTCTGTCAAGTACTTGAATTCTGAACCTCCGAAGGTATCCTACACCAGTCCAGTGACAATGCTTCAAAAGTACTTGGCAAGTTGTGAAGTATTTTGAGATATCTGGAGTTAGGTGAAAGAAGCATAGGACTAGCATGATCACACCTCATAACCATTAGAGTCTGATAGCTGATCTAGTTATGGTCCATAGAAACATAGGACATGGGGAAACTGTTATGTATGGTTGTTGACTATTTAGGAATGACAGTTTTGCACAATTGCCAGCATTTTGGAAATTGTGGCAATCGATTAGAATAATTAGGACTTGTATATAATAAAGGCTGATGCAAAAGGAATTCTTAATTTAAATGTATTAGTCCCTCACCTTGGAGCAGCATTTCCCCTACGTTTTTCTTGGTGTGAATCTATTTTGAGGTCATAGGCTTTGTGTGAGCTGAGTGAGAATCTGGGACTGTGTGTTGGGGTGGGGTTAGAGTTGAAAAGGAAGGGTTCTCAAAATAGATGAACATCTGTCTATTCACGGCCTATCATTGCAAAGCAGAAGCAATGAGGTCTTGGAGCAGTACATTAAGCTATACTCAATAGCAGAAAAGTACAAGTCTTTAAAGGAGCATCATAACTCAGAAACCCATGACCATTTCCATTGACAAGGACAAGGGCCGCAGATACATGGGATCAACAACCACTTGCAAATTCCCCTCCAAACCACTCACCGTCCTGGAAATATATTGCTGCTCTTTCAGTGATGCAGGGTCAAAATCCTGAACACCTTTCTGAAGTGCACTGTGGGGCAACCTGCAGCACATGGACTTCAGTGGTTTGAGAAGGCAGTTCACAAGCAAATTGCTGGCCCAGACAGCAAAGTTCACATCATAGGAATGCATAAATCTATTTAAGTTCCATGACAACCATTGTTGCCTCTAAGCTTGTAATCCCAAATCTCATGTATCTGTTACCTAGTTTAATTTTGTCTGCCTGGACAAGTTGCACTAAATAGCTTCCATATCCTGTAGGTGGTAGGGGTTGTGGATTTGAATGGTTCTATCAGAGGAGCCTTGATTAATTTCTGTAATGCATCTTATATTTGCTAAACTACTACTGCAATATTGTGTTGAGTGAAATTTAAAGGTGGTGGATGACATACTGATCAATTTGGGCTGCTTTATCCTGGATTGTGTTGAGATTACATTCATCCAGGCAACTGGAAAGTTTTCCTTCACCCTCCCAATTTGTACCTTGTGGACAAACTAGGGCGACAAGCAGAATTAGTCAACACAATTCTTTATAGTCACAGTATTTATTTTGTTCATGGGATGAGGACTTGGTCAGCATTTATTTCCCATTCTTAACTGCCCAGGACGCAGTTAGCAGTCAACAACAGTAGAGTCAGGTGTGGGCCAGGCCAGGTAAGGAAACTGATTTTCTCCCCTAAAAGTTAATTTAAGATGGATTTTTGTAATAATTATCAATGTTATATGGTCACTTTTAGACATAATGATGGATTTTTAATGAATTCATATTTATCCATTTCTCTGTCTACTCTATCCAAATCCCTCACCATTTTGCATGCCCTTATCAAATTTTCTGTCTTGAGAAGCTAGTGTCAACAAACACTTTTCACCCTCTGCTTTCTGCTGCAAAGCCAATATTGGATCTAATTTGCCAATTTCCTCTGGATACCATGGGGTCTTACCTCTTCGATTAGTTTTCTATGCATCGCCTTGTCAAAAGCCTTACTCAGTTCACGTAGACTACATCAACTGGATTAACCTCATGATCTTGGAAAAACAAGTGCACCGGTGTGCATGATCTTCCCTGACAAAGCTATGCTGACTATCCTTGATCTATGCCTTTCCCCTTAGAGATTAGTGCTTTCCTCTCAATTTTTCTATTGTTGATCAACTCATTGGACTTTAGTCCCCTTCTTGAATAATGGCAACACATTGGCTATCCTCCAGTTATCTGCCATCCCTCCTTTGAATTAGAATTAAATCCCTAAAGTATGAAAACAGATCCTTCAGCCCAACAAGTCCACACTGACCTGAAGAGTTAGCCACCGAGACCCATTCCCCTACCTTACATTTACCCCTGACTAATGCACCTAACCTACACATCCATGAACGCTATGTGTAATTTAGCAAGGCAAATTCACCTAACCTGCACATCTTTGGATTGTGGGAGGAAACCCACACAGACACAGGGAGAATGTGCAAACACCACACAGACCATTGCCTGAGGCAGGAATCTAAACTGGGTCCCTGGAGATGTGAAGCACTACTGAGCCACTGTCCACCTAAGAGAGAATTTGAAAACTAATGTCAGGGTCCATGCGATTTCCTCCCTTGTCTCCCACAGCAACCTGGGATACATCTCATCTGGGCCTGAAGAGTTGCCCAATTTTAAGCCTGCTAATCCCACTAATATCTCCTCTCTCAATCCTCTTCCCTGATTGTTTTATACCTAGATCATTATTCTCTTATAGTGAAAACAGATGTGAAGTACTCAGCTAAAACCTTACCTACATCTTCTGGCTCCACCCAGATTGCCACTTGGGTTCCTAATGGACCTCTTTTCCTGTTTATAATTAGTTAGGGCAAAAGGATAATGTGTTTGGTGGGGAAAATAAAGGAAAATCCAGTTTTTCATGTATCTTTCCAACCTTATTTATGTTTGAAGTAATCCTTTCACTTTCTATACAGTTTCTGGTGCCTGGAACTGGGTGTTGACTGGGTTGAAGTTGAACCAGTCTTCATGGTCCTGCTTTGGTGTTTTATGACGTTCATCCATCAGCCTCTTCAAGTAACACCTGGCCCATTGGTGGCAAGGTGAACCCAGTATTGTTTTGCCCCATCAAGGCTCACAACAGAGTGGAGGAAAGTCATAATGTTGAGGGACTGCTGTGTTTGAAGCTGAATTGGTGTTTTTCTATAGGTCTGTTTACTTATTTTTTTACTCTGGCACTGTTGCTAAAACGAGTATCTCATACAAATGTTAGTCAAACGGACAATCTAAATCATTTCGGGTTAAAAGAAGCAATAGTCAACTTGAGAGAAGCTCAGCAGGTCTAACAGCATTTCTGGAAGGAGAAGCGGTTAATGTTTAGGGTCTGATGACTCCTCTTCAAAATGACGTCTTTTTTTTCTCTTTAAGGATACTGCCAGACCTGTTGGGCTTGAAAAGTGCTTTGGTATCATTACGGATGTCCAGCAGCTGCAGTATTTATCAAATTTTAAGAGGACTATTGTACTGGTTGGCGGAAGATAGCAACATTAAAATGAGTAGAAATCGAGTTTTGCTGAAGTGCCAGGGGACTTGAAACGTTATCTGTCTCCTTAGATGCTACCCAGACCTTTTATCTGTCCAGTAATTTCCGTTTTTCAAAGCATCTGCAGTTTTATTGGAAGGAAACTAAAACTGCACATGATTCACCTAGGCACAACCTGGGCGGCGGGATAAGATTAACCAGCATGCCGTGGGCCGAATGGC
>NW_025201318.1:5059-7015 GCF_004010195.1 Chiloscyllium plagiosum | reverse complement strand
AGTGCGGCCCTCCCTCAGAACTAAACTTCTGACTGTGCGGCCCTCCCTCAGAACTAAACTTCTGACTGTGCGGCCCTCTCTCAGAACTAAACTTCTGACAGTGCGGCCCTCCCTCAGAACTAAACTTCTGACAGTGCGGCCCTCCCTCAGTACTGCACTCCTGACAGTGCGGCCCTGCCTCAGTACTGCACTCCTGACAGTGCGGCCCTCCCTCAGTACTGTACTACTGACAGTGCGGCCCTCCCTTAGTACTAAACTCTTGACATTGCGGCCCTCCCTTAGTACTAAACTCTTGACAGTGTGGCCCTCCCTCCGTACTAAACTCCTGACAGTGCGGCCCACCCTCAGAACTAAACTCCTGACAGTGCGGCCCTCCCTCAGAACTAAACTCACGACAGTGTGGGCATCCTTCAGAACTAAACACCTGGCTGTGCGGCCTTCCCTCAGTACTAAACTCCTGACAGTGCAGCATTCCATCACTACTAAACTCCTGACAGTGTGTCCCTCTCTCAGACCTAAGCTCCTGACAGCGCGGCCCTCCCTCAGTATTAAACTCCTGACAGCACGGTCCTCCCTCAGTAATAAACTCTTTACATTGTGGCCTTCCCTCAGTACTAAATCCCTGACAGTGTGGCCTTCTCTCAGTAATAAACATTCCAGACAATGCGGCCCTCCCTCAGAACTAAACTCAAGGCAGTGTGGGCATCCTTCAGAACTAAACACCTGACATTGATCCCTCCCTCAGAACTAAACTCCCGACAGTGCAGCATTCCATCAGTACTAAACTCCTGACAGTGCGGCCCTCCCTGAGTACTAAACTCTTGACAGTGCGGCACTCCGAGTACTAAACTCCTGACAGTGCGGCCCTCCCTCAGTACTAAACTCTTGACAGTGCGGCACTCCCTGAGTACTAAACTCTTGACCGTGCGGCCCTCCCTCAGTACTATACTCCTGACGGTGCGGCCCTCCTTCAGAACTAAGCTATTGACAGTGCGGCCCACCCTCAGGACTAAACTATTGACAGTGCGACCCTCCCTCAGTACTAAACACCTGACAGTGCAGCCCTCCCTCAGGACTAAACTCCTGACAGTGCGGAAATCCCTCAGATCTTAACCCCTGACAGTGCGGCCCTCCGTCAACACAAAACACCTGACAGTGCGGCCCTCCGTCAACACAAAACACCTGTAAGTACGGCTATCCCTCAGGAATAAACCCCTGACAGTGCGGACCTCCCACAAAACTAAAGCCCTGACAGTGCGGCCCTCCCTCAGTAATAAACTGCTGACAGTGCAGCCCTCCCTCAGTAATAAACACCTGAGAGCGCAGCCCTCACTCAGTACTAAACTCCTGACAGTGCGGTCCTCCCTCAGAACAAAACCTCTGACAGTGCGGACCTCCCTCAGGACTAAACTCCTGACAGTGCGGCCCTCCCACAGGACTAAACGCCTGGCAGTGCGGCCCTCATTCACTACTAAACTTCTGACAGTGCGGCCCTCCCTCAGGACTAAACTCCTGACAGTGCGACCCTCCCTCAGGGCTAAACTTCTGACAGTGCGGCCCTCCCTCAGAACTAAACTTCTGACAGTGCGGCCCTCCCTGAGTACTAAACTCCTGACAGTGCGGCCCTCCCTCAGTACTAAACTCCTGACAGTACGGCCCTCCCTCAGAACTAAACTCATGACAGTGCGGCCCTCCCTCAATACAAAACTCATGACAGTGCGGCCCTCCCTCAGAACTAAACTTCTGACAGTGCGGCCCTCCCTCAGGACTAAACTTCTGACAGTGCGGCCCGTCCTCAGTATTAAACTCCTGACCGTGCAGCCCTCCCTCAGAACTAAACTCCTGACAGTGCGGCCCCCTCTCAGTACTAAACTCCTGACAGTGCCGCACTCCCTCAGTACGAATCACCTGACATTGCGGCCCTCCCTCAGTATTAAACTCCTGACAGTGCGGCCC
>NW_025201318.1:0-4831 GCF_004010195.1 Chiloscyllium plagiosum | reverse complement strand
CTGACAGTGCGGCCCTCCCTCAGTACTAAGCTCCTGAAAGTGCAGCCCACCCTCAGAACTAAACTATTGACCGTACGGCCCTCCCTCAGGACTAAACTATTGACAGTGCGGCCCTCGCTCAGTACTAAACTCCAGACAGTGTGGCCCTCCCTCAGAACAAAACCTCTGGCAGTCCGGCCCTCCCTCAGAACTAAACACCTGAAAGTACTGCCCTCCCTCAGGATCAACCCATGACAGTGCGGACCACCCTCAGAACTAAACTCAAGACAGCGTGGACATCCTTCAGAACTAAACACCTGACAGTGCGGCCCTCCCTCAGTACTAAACTCCTGACAGCGCGGCCCTCCCTCAGTACTAAACTCCTGACAGTGTAGCACTCAGTCAGTACTAAACTCCAGAGAGTGCGGCATTCACTCTGTACTAAACTCCTGACAATGTGACCCTCCCTCAAAACTAAGCTCCTGACAGCACGGCCCTCTCTCAGAACGAAGCTCCTGACAGCGCGGCCCTCCCTCAGTATTAAACTCCTGACAGAACGGCCCTCCCTCAGTAATAAACTCCTGGCAGTGCGGCCTTCCACAAGTACTAAATGCCTGACAGTGTGGCCCTCCCTCAGTAATAAACTCCTGACAGTGCCGCACTCCCTCAGGACTAAACACCTGACAGTGCGGCCCTCGTTTAGTACTAAACTCCTGACAGTGCAGCATTCCATCACTACTAAACTCCTGACAGCGCGTCCCTCTCTCAGACCTAAGCTTCTGACAGCGTGGCCCTCCCTCAGAACTAAGCAGCTGACAGCACGGCCCTCCCTCAGTGCTAAACTCCTGACAGCGCGGCCCTCCCTCAGTACTAAACACCTGACAGTGTGGCCCTCCCTCAGTAATAAGCTCCTTACAGTCCGGCCCTTCCTCAGTATTAAACTCCTGAACATGCGGCCCTCCCTCAGGACTAAACACCTGACAGTGCTGCCCTCTCTCAAAACT
Source organism: Chiloscyllium plagiosum (assembly GCF_004010195.1). Lineage (NCBI taxonomy): Eukaryota > Metazoa > Chordata > Chondrichthyes > Orectolobiformes > Hemiscylliidae > Chiloscyllium > Chiloscyllium plagiosum. Next base: position 3,848 of record NW_025201318.1, on the reverse strand, counting down.
AAACTCCTGACAATGTGGCCCTCCCTCAGTACTAAACTCCTGACACCGCGGCACTCCCTCAGTAATAAGCTCCTGACAATGCGGCCCTCCCTCAGAACTAAACTCCTGACAGTGCGGCCCCCTCTCAGTACTAAACTCCTGACAGTGCTGCACTCCCTCAGTACGAAACACCTGACATTGCGGCCCTCCCTCAGTATTAAACTCCTGACAGTGCGGCCCATCCTCAGAACTAAACTCCTGACAGTGCGGCCCTTCCTCAGAACTGAACTCCTGACCGTCCAGCCCTCCTTCAGTAATAAACTCCTGACAGTGCGGCCCTCCCTCATTACTAAACACCTGACAGTGCGGCCCTCCCTCAGAACTAAACTTCTGACAGTGCGGCCCTCCCTCAGTACTAAGCTCCTGAAAGTGCAGCCCACCCTCAGAACTAAACTATTGACCGTACGGCCCTCCCTCAGGACTAAACTATTGACAGTGCGGCCCTCGCTCAGTACTAAACTCCAGACAGTGTGGCCCTCCCTCAGAACAAAACTTCTGTCAGTGTGGACCTCCCTCCGTACTAAAGTCTTGACAGTGCGGCCCTCCCTCCGTACTAAAGTCTTGACAGTGCGGCCCTCCCTCATTACTCAACACCTGACAGTGCAGCCCTCCCTCAGAACTAAACTCCTGACCGTTCGGCCCTCCCTCAGTAATAAACTCCTGGCAGTGCGGCCTTCCATAAGTACTAAATGCCTGACAGTGTGGCCCTCCCTCAGTAATAAACTCCTGACAGTGCGGCCCTCCTCAGAACTAAACTCCTGACAATGCAGCCCTCCGTCAGAACTAAACTCAAGACAGTGTAGGCATCCTTCAGAACTAAACATCTGACGGTGCGGCCTTCCCTCAGTACTAAACTCCTGACAGCGTGGCCCTCCCTCAGGACGAAACACCTGACAGTGTGGCCCTCGTTCAGTACTAAACTCCTGACAGTGCAGCATTCCATCACTACTAAACTCCTGACAGCGCGTCCCTCCCTCAGTACTAAACTCCTGACAGTGTAGCACTCCGTCAGTACTAAACTCCGGAGAGTGCGACATTCACTCTGTGCTAAACTCCTGACAATGTGGCCCTCCCTCAAAACTAAGCTCCTGACAGCGCGGTCCTCCCTCTGTACTAAAGTCCTGACAGCGCAGCCCTCCCTCAGAACGAAGCTCCTGACAGTGCAGCCCTCCCTCAGAACTAAGCTCGTGACAGCACTGCCCTCCCTCGGTATTAAACTCCTGACAGCACGGCCCTCGCTCAGTAATAAACTCCTGACAAGTGCAGCCCTCCCTCAGTCATTAACTCCTGACAGTGCGGCCTTCCCTCAGTACTAAATGCCTGACAGTGTGGCCCTCCCTCAGTAGTAAACTCCTGACATGTGCGGCCCTCCCTTAGTACTAAACTCCTGACAGCGCTGCCCTCCCTCAGAAATAAACTCCTAACAGTGTGGCCCTCCCTCAGTACTAAACTCCTGACAATGCGGCATTCACTCAGTACTAAACACCTGACAGTGCGGCCCTCCCTCAGTACTAAACTCCTGACAGTGCGGCCCTCCCTCAGAACTAAACACCTGACAGTGCGGTCTTTCCTCAGAACTAAACTCCTGACAGCGTTGTCCTCCCTCAGAACTAAACACCTGACATTGATCCCACCCTCCGAACTAAACTCCTGACAGTGTAGCATTCCATCAGTACGAAACTCCTGACAATGCAGCCCGCCCTCAGACCTAAGCTCCTGACAGTGCGGCCCTCCCTCAGTACTAAACTCCTGATAATGCGGCCCTACCTCAAAACTAAACTCGTGACAGTGCGGCCCACCCTCAGAACTAAACTCCGGAGAGTGCGTTCCTCCTTCAGTACTAAACTCCTGACAGTGCGGTCCTCCCTGAGTACTAAACTCCTGACAGTGCGGTGCTCCCTGAGTACTAAACTCCTGACAGTGCAGTCCTCCCACAGAACTAAACTCCTGACGGTGCGGCCTTCCCTCTGTACTAAATTCCTAATAGTGCCGCAGTACGAAACACCTGACATTGCGGCCCTCCCTCGGTAATAAGCTCCTGACAATGCGGCCCTCCCTCAGAACAAAACACCTGACAGTGTGGCCCTCCCTCATTAATGAACTCCTGACAGTGCTGCTCTCTCTCAGTACTAAACTCCTGACAGTGTGGCCCTCCCTCAGAACTAAACACCTGACATTGATCCCACCCTCAGAACTAAACCCCTGACAGTGCAGCATTCCATCAGTACTAAACTCCTGACAGTGCGGCCCTCCCTCAGTACTAAACTCCTGACAATGCTGCCCTACCTCAAAACTAAACTCGTGACAGTGCGGCCCACCCTCAGAATTAAACTATTGACACTGCAGGCCTCCCTCAGTATTAGACTACTGACAGTGTGGCCCTCCCTCTGGACTAAATTCCTAACAGTGCCGCACTCCCTCAGTACGAAACACCTGACATTGCGGCCCTCCCTCAGTATTAAACTCATGACCGTGTGGCACTCCCTCAGAACTAAACACCTGACAGTGCGGCCATCCCACAGAACTAAACTGCTGACAGTGCAGCATTCCCTCAGTACTAAACAATTGACAGTGCGGCCCTCCCTCAATACTAACCTCCTGACAGTGCGGCCCTCCCTCAGTACGAAACACCTGACATTGCGACCCTCACTCAGTAATAAGCTCCTGACAATGCGGCCCTCCCTCAGAACAAAACACCTGACAGTGCGGCACTCCCTCAGTAATAAGCTCCTGACATTGCAGCCCTCCCTCAGAACAAAACACCTGACATTGCAGCCCTCCCACAGAACTAAACTCCTGACATTGCAGCCCTCCCACAGAACTAAACTCCTGACAGTGCGGCCCTCGTTCATTACTAAACTCCTGACAGTGCAGCATTCCATCAGTACTAAACTCCTGACAGTGCAGCCCTCCCTCAGGCCTAAGCTACTCACAGCGTGGGCCTCCCTCAGTACTAAACTCCTGACAGTGCAGCATTCTGTCAGTACTAAACTCCAGAGCGTGCGGCATTCACTCAGAACTAAACTCCTGACAGCGCGGCCCTCCCTCTGTACTAAAGTCCTGACAGCGCGGCCCTCCCTCAGAACTAAGCAGCTGACAGCACGGCCCTCCCTCAGTGCTAAACTCCTGACAGCGCGGCCCTCCCTCAGAACTAAGCAGCTGATAGCATGGTCCTCCCTCAGTACTAAACTCCTGACAGTGCGGTCCTCCCTCAGTACGAAACACCTGACATTGCGGTCCTCCCTCAGTACAAAACACCTGACATTGCGGCCCTCCATCAGTCCGAAACCCCTGACAGTGTGACCCTCCCTCAGTACTAAACTCCTTTCAGTGCGGCCCTCCCTCAAAACTAAACTCCTGACAGTGCAGCCCTCCTCAGGACTAAACTATTGACAGTGCGGGTCTCTCTCAGCACTAAACTCCTGACAGTGTGATCCTCCCTCAGGACTAAACTCCTGACAGTGTATCATTCCGTCAGTACTAAACTCCTGACAGTGCAGCCCACCCTCAGGACTGAACTCCTGATAGCGCGGCCCTCCCTCAGAACTAAATACCTGACATTGCAGCCCTCTCTCAGTACTAAACTGACAGTGCGTCCCTCACTCAGAAATAAACTCCTGACAGTGCAGCATTCCATCAGTACTAAACTCCTGACAGTGCAGCCCTCCCACAGTACTAATCTCCTGACAGTGCGGCCCTCCCTCAGAACTAAACACCTGACTGTACGGCCCTCCCTCAGGAGTAAACTCCTGACAGTGTGGCCTTCCCTCAGGAGTAAACTCCTGACAGTGCGGCCTTCCCTCAGTACT
>NW_025201317.1:0-7015 GCF_004010195.1 Chiloscyllium plagiosum | reverse complement strand
AAAGACAGAAAAAGAAAGAAGAAAAGCAGAAAGCGAGAGAGTTTCAACTTCAAACGCTAGCAATTTGAGACGACAGTCAACTTAGCAGGTGAGATGAAAGTAGACGTTAGGCTGGATGAGGAGGATAGTGAGGATGAGCAACCCCATGGGAGCCAAAGGCCTAATTTGTATCAGTTTCAATATATCAAGACATTGTCGATATTTGATGATAAGGATGTAGAATCCGTTTTAATTTCATTTGAGAAAGTGGCTACATGAATGCAGTGGCCAGTGACTATGTGGATTTAGTTGATCCAAACAAAGCAGGAAGGTACAAGGAGTGAGGTATTTGCATCTCTATCGGAGGAGATATCTGGGGAGTATGAGGAGGTGAAGAAAGTCATCTGAAGTGCACATGAGCTTGTGCCAGAAGCCTACAGATAGTGTTTCAGGAATCTAAAATAGTGTCCCTGGTTAAATGTACATTGAGTTTGAAAGAATCAAACAAAGTAATTTTGAAAGGTAGATAAGGGTACTAAAAGCAGAGCAAATCTATGGCACTCTCAAAGAGATTCTTACTTGGGAGCAGTTCAAAAGTTCACTTCCTGAAGTCGTGAGAAATCGTGTGGAAGAGCAGAGAGTTAAAATGGCAAGATTAGAAGCTGAAATGGCTTGTTGGTCCATAAATCAAAGTTTGGCTTCTGTGAGGGATTGAGAAGAATGTGCGAGATCTTCTTAAAACATATATCTGTAAGGGTAAGGTTTACTGGCATAGGCCAGGAGTAGCAGGTAAAGGGGTTACAGCATTAAGAGGTACAGAGGCATGTAAATCTTTTAAGTTAAGACATGAGGAGGCATGTCATTGAGAACAACTATTGGAGAGATGAGATTTTCTCCATTATGTAATGTGTGTTTGGAGTTTCCGGTGAAACCATCAACAGAAATATTTCACAATTAGGAGGGAGGTCTTGAGCTTGGTGTTGCCGTTACAACATTTCAGCATTTAACTTGCCAACAACATGACTGAGCCAAATCTATATACTGATCATAACATCTATACGTTTTTGGTAGAAACTTGGGGAGACATGGTTGCCCACTGGTTAGCACGGCTATTTCATAGCCCTCGGGTCCCAGGTTCGATTCTAGCCTTGGGCGACTGTGTTGAGTTTGTACATTTTCCCCGTGTCTGTGTGGATTTCCTCCCTCAATCCAAATATGTGCAGGTTAGCTGAATTGGCCACGTCAAATCTTTCATAGTGTAAGGTCAATCTCCATTTGTTGTTCATGTTACAGACCCAGATGTTGTAACCACGTCCCCATACTCAATGCAGAGTTGGGTCACCAAATCCTCAGGTCCCCCGAATGTCTGAGGCAGCTTACAGCACAACCTCCAGCAAACCATCCCCAGCACCTCCACTAACTTTCCAATAACAGGAGACAGTCATAAACCCTTCAGCTACGAGAGCAATTGAATCAGACTAGACTCCTGTAAAATATTTTACGAAAGTTCCTTCAACCCCAAACTTTCCTTATTTTAACCGTAGATATGTAGTGTGAAGCAAAATATAATCTACTCAAACGCTTTAGTTAAAATACAATCAAAAAAAAGAACAATTAGTAGATTCGCCAATTTAAGTGCATTTAAGTCGTCATTGGACAGGCATATGGACGTACATGGAATAGTGTAGGTGGGATTGGCTTCAGATTAGTATGACAGGGCGGCGCAACATCGAGGGCCGAAGAGCCTGTACTGCGCTGTAATGTTCTATGTTATGTTAATAAGGGGCTTAAATGAAGCTACCATTTTATATTGATGGTTTATTTTATCAAAGGGAGACGTTTGACGATTCTGTCACATTAAAAAGATTGCTATCTCTTGGACTTTCTTGAAGAGACGTCTTAAAGCCAGAGATGTCGAACTGCCACCTGAAAACAGATTAAGTAAATAACTGAGGAGGCCTTTAGGTTCTATTAAAACGGTGGGGACAGTAGAAGGGCAGTGGCCAGCTCTCTCAAAGCAGGTTTATTCGGTTTGTTTTTAGCTGCAGCATTCAGAAGCTGCTCGGGGTGCCAGAAGGGTTGGAGGTTTCAATACACGATGCAGAGTTGCTATTCTCTTTGAGATCTCTTCAAATATTGTATCTTTATGGATTGGAAAACTGCACGCAAGAATTTGTATTTGAATATACCTTTGTACCAAGCGGTGTATACAAGAAGGCACGGCATCTATTGTTTGTGGAAGCGTTCCAAAATATAAACTATCCGAATTGTTCTTTTCATTCATTGTATTTTAACTAAAGCGTTTGAGTAGATTATATTTTGCTTCACACTACATATCTACGGTTAAAATAAGGAAAGTTTGGGGTTGAAGGAACTTTCGTAAAATATTTTACAGGAGTCTAGTCTGATTCAATTGCTCTCGTAGCTGAAGGGTTTATGACTGTCTCCTGTTATTGGAAAGTTAGTGGAGGTGCTGGGGATGGTTTGCTGGAGGTTGTGCTGTAAGCTGCCTCAGACATTCGGGGGACCTGAGGATTTGGTGACCCAACTCTGCATTGAGTATGGGGACGTGGTTACAACATCTGGGTCTGTAACATGAACAACAAATGGAGCAGAGGCTGCAGAGAGGGGAAGCTCTGAAACCATGAAGTGAGTGTGTGGGGGGAAAGGGATCTGCGCTATCACCCTGGGTTTTCCAAGACCAGCTTCCCAAGCAACAATTAAGCCAGGAGCAGAGTGTGAGGAGATCCTGATGAAACAAGGAGCTGGTCACACAGCAGTGTTACCTCCTAAAACATGATCTGCAGCTTCACACCAGGGGGAAGACGATGCTGCCAGTGGCTGTTAGGGTCACTGTTTCAGTCCACTTCTATGATATGGAACTTTCCAGGCAGGATGGGGTGATATATCCGTCATTTCCCACTATGACGACATCAATGTCACCATTCAGAGACGGAGGATATATATGGTGGATGAGGTGAATACAATGTTTTCTCCGACAGCAGGGAACTGCCGAGTGTATCCTTGTTTTCCCAGTAAAGCGGGATTCCCAATGATGTACATGGCTCTGCGGGTCTCCATGTCATTGAGGAAATGGAAGGAACTGAAGGACATCTCACTCCATTAATGTTACTGTGCGCCCATGCACAGGACATCATGTTGGTGAATACCCACTGTCCTGGTAGCAGCCGCAGCCTCTTCATTCAGAAGCAGTCATACCATCCCTTCATCATCGCTCCGTGTAGAAAGAAATGAATGTATCTTAAAGGCTGTCCACTTGCTACACGTTTCAAAATACTGTCCCCACTGCCAACCAACAACATCAAAATATCCGGTATGTACTGAGAGCAACTGCGACAATAGGAATGTCACGGAGCAAACCACCAGAGAGATGGAGCAAAACCTCACATGTCTGAACTGGTCTGAGTTAACTCCCCAATACACAGTATTACTAAGCCCTGTAATCTCTCTCCATTTCAGTAACACACTCCCTTCCATTCTTCCTGAAAATGTAATGTTAGATCTTATCATGTTATATTCCACCTGTCTCTCTTGATAATTTAATGTCTTGCTTATCACTGAGTTAACACCAAATGTAGTTACAGTACATCTGTTCTATACTCCTGATCACTGATGTAGATACAAAGAGTTGAGGATCCTGCACTGGTCACTGTGTGACTCCACTGGAGACGTTCTGTCTAACTGATTAAGACTGATTTATCCGGAGTGCCTGCTTCCCGTTTGATAACCAGTCCTCTCCCATTCCTGTGTAACACATTCGAAGGTCTGAATAAGAACGAGGAGCATCAGTCAGTAATTCAGCCGCTCCAGCCTGCTCCACCGCTGAATACAATCATGGCTGATGTCATTGCGGCCTCTGTTCCACTTTCCTGCCGATCTCCATCCTGAAACTCAGGTCTGTTGTTGTAGATTGCTGCACTTGAAAAAAAGATACACTCCACATCTACACTGTCTATTATATTTAGCATTTTACAGACCTCATTTAGACCTCCTTTCTTTATTATAAACTTGAGATTATAGACTTGAACTGCTCAATCTCTCTTCATAAGACAAATCCCTCATCTCTGGAATCAATCTAATAAACCTCTTCTGAATTACCTCCAATGCAAATGCATCCTTCCGTAAGTAAGGGCACATAATCTGTACTCCAGTTGCAGCCTCGCGAATGCCTTGCATAGCTACAGCAACATTCCTTACATTTCTACTCTATCATTTTACAAATAAAACTGAAGCGACGCTTGCCTTTCCATTTACTTGCTGCAGCTGCATGCAGGTTTTCTGTGATATGCACGTGAACACATAGCCCCTCTGCACCTGTGCACGTTGAAGTGTCTCTTCATTTTGATAATAATTTGCCTTTCTATTTCGATGGCCAAATCGAATAATCTCATAGTTATCCAGTTTAATTTTCATTGCCAAATGTTAGCCCATTCACGCAACCTATCCACTTCGATTTTTGAACCTTTTACATCTTCATTCAGAAGTAATTTCCCACCGATGTTAGTGTCATCTGAAAAACTGGTTATAACATTTTCTATCCTGTCAACCGAGTAAAAATATTGATGACAAATAGTTAAGGCATGAGTACTGAAATCTGTGGCACCCACAAGGTACATTTGTCAAAAGAAAATGCCACGTTTATTCCATCTGACTGCATTTTGTTGGTTCACCAATGCTCCGACCAAGTTAATAAATTACTCCTAAACCCATGTTTGCTCTTACTGGATCACCAGATATATTCCATCTCCAGCATTCCCACTATCCACCTTGTTCGTGACATATTTAAATAATTCAAGCAAGCAATTCAAACACGATTTAGCCTTCGTAAAACCATGTTGATTCTGATGGATTGTGTTTTAACTTTGCAAATGTCCTGAACAATGGAGTCTAACAATTTTCCTTAAATTACTATAGTTTATCGTTACACTTTAGTCCCTAACGTATACAGTTATTATACGTTCTTCCCTTTCGAAAGCCTTTACGTTTTCTTTGAATTCCTGTTTAATGGACACAAGGCTTTAAGTGATCAACTCCAATTGCTGAGTAAGAGCCATGTGTGGGCTGACGTCTTTCTGGTGTTCTCATGTTGTCGTCTCCAAGGCCAGTACGACTTCGTCCTGTTGATGCGTTAGAGGGTTGGGGGATTATGGAATCTTCATGTTGCTGTATAACACCTCGAGGGGCTGATGGGCCTTCTCAGATTCCTCCATAACAGGATGGAGAAACTGAACAGTCTCCTCATGCATCCCTGAGATAGGACCGAGTGAGTGATTGGTCTTCTCCTGTTCCCTTACAACTGACACATGTCTGAATTACCTCCGCCTTTCTCATAAAAAAGTCTCAGATAGATTGCTGGTCATCTATGTTGAAATAAGGTGTTCTTTCATTCATGAAAAGTCCAATATATATTGGATCAACCTGACCATCCTTTCCTTACAAACTAACAACTTCATGACACAAATCAGTTGAGGGAAGCATCTCTGAGCTGCTTCCAATGTAACAATATATTTTACTCAGTGAGCAGATTAAATCTGTACACACAACTGCAAATGTGATCTCAATAAGATCCTTTGTAGCAGCAGCAACGCTTCATCAGACTGCTGCAAGGATCCCCCCCAGGTTAGAGCAGTCTCAGCTATCTGGGGCAATACACAGCATTGTTGAAAGATCATTGTCCTTCTCGACTCTACAAACATAACGGGATGATTCGGAGATGCCGGTGTTGGACTGGCGTGTACAAAGTTTAAAATCACACAACACCAGGTTATAATCTAACAGATTTCATTGGAAGCACACTGGCTTTCGGATCGACGCTCCTTCATCAGGTGATTGTGGAGGGCTCGATCGTAACACAGAATTTATAGCAAAAATTTGTAGTGTGATGTAACTGAAATTATACATTGAAGAGTTGATTGTCTGTTAAGCCTTTCATCTGTTAGAATACAGTGATAGTTTCACTTCTTTCATGTGTAAATCACATAAACCCTTTTTTTTAAAGTTGCATTCTCGGGTTAGCTGTTAACAATGGTGATAGCTAGACAATATGTTGAAGTTGTTAGCCCCCTGTGTTCTCTGTCTATGATCTGATGTTTAGATTGATTCCAATCTAAAAAGTGAGATAACAGAGTTTTACATAAATTCATGCAGTTTCTGATCTCAGAATTCTACATGAATGTGTGTAGTTTTTGAGCAAACTACATGTAGTATATGTGTACATGTGGGTCTTTGCCTGTTGTACATTGATGACATTTTCTTCCACTGGACCCATGGCGAGGAGTCACTGATAAAACTACACAGTGACATCACAAGTTCCATCCCACCATCAAACTCACCATGGACTACTCTCGACTGTCTGTCTCATTCTTCGACACGTGCGTCACCATCAAGGACGGACACCTCAGCACCACACTCTACCGCAAACCCACAGACAACCTCACAATACTACACTTCTCCAGCTTCCACTCAAAACATATTAAAACAGCCATTCCCTATGGAAAAGCCCTACGCATACACCGGATCTGCTCAGATACTGAGGAACGTGGCGGACACCTGGAAGTGCTCAAGGATTCCCTCACAAGAACGGGATACGATGCTCAACTCATCGACCGCCAGTTCCGACGTGCCACAGCAAGGAACCGTAATGACCTCCTCAGGAGACAGACACGGGCTGCAACTGACAGGGTACCCTGCGTGGTTCGGTATTTCCCAGGGGCTGAAAAATTACGCCATGTTCTTCGTGACCTGCAGCACATTATCAATGAGGATGAGCACCTCACCAAGATCTTCCCCACACCTCCACTACTTGCCTTTAAACAACCGCCAACCCTCAAACAGATCATTGTTCGGAGCAAACTGCCCGGCTGTCAGGACAACTCCATACAACCCTGTCACAGTGGACGCTGCAAGACATCTCAGACTGTGGACATAGATACCACCATTACGCGTGGGAACACCTCCCATCTTGTACATGGCAGGTACTTGTGTGACTCAGCCAACATTGTCTATCTTATACGTT
>NW_025201316.1:5978-7014 GCF_004010195.1 Chiloscyllium plagiosum | reverse complement strand
ATGGGAAATTGCCCCATAGTGTCAGGGATGTGTAAGTTAGGGTGGATTGGCCATGGGAAATTGCCCCATAGTGTTCAGGGATGTGCAGTTTAAGGTGGATTGGCCATGCTAAATTACCCCACTGTGTTCAGGGATGTGTAGGTTAGGGTGGATTAGCCATGGGGAATTGCACAATAATGTTCAGGGATGTGCAGGTTACGGTGGATTGGCCTTGGGAAATTGCCCCATAGTGTTCAGGGATGTGTAGGGTAGGGTGGATTGGCCGTGCTAAATTGCCCCATACTGCTCAGCGATGTGTTGGTTATGGTGGATTGTCCGTGCAAAATTACCCCATAGTGTTCAGGGATGTGTAGGTTAGGGTGGATTGGCCATGGGAAATTACCCCACAGTGTTCAGGGATGTGCAGGTTAGGGTGTATTGGCCATGCGAAATTACCCCATAGTTTTCAGGGATGTGCTGGTTAGGGTGGATTGGCCATGTTCAATTACCCCATAGTTTTCAGGGATTTGCAGGTTAGGGTGGATTGGCCGTGCTCAATTACCCCATAGTGTTCAGGGATGTGTGGGTTAAGGTGAATTGGCCATGCTAATTTGGCCCATAGTGTTCAGGGATGTGTAGGTTAGGGTGGGTTGGCCGTACTAAATTGCCCCATAATGTACAGGGATGTGTAGGTTAGGGTGGTTTGGCCGTGCTAAATTGCCCCATAGTGTTCAGGGATGTGCAGGTTAGGGTGGATTGGCCATGTTAACTTGGCCCCTAGTGTTCAGGGTTGTGTAGGTTAGGGTGAATTGGCCATGCGAAATTGGCCCATATTGTTCAGGACTGTGCAGGTTAGAGTGGATTGACCATGGGTAATTGCCCCATAGTCTTCAGGGATGTGTAGGTTAGGGTGGATTGGCCATGCTATATTGACCCATATTGTTTAGGGAAGTGTAGGTTAGGGTGGATTGGCCGTGGGAAATTGCCCAATAGTGTTCACGGATGTGTAGGTTAGGGTGGATTAGCCATGGGGAATTGCCCCATAGTGTTCAGGGAT
>NW_025201316.1:1660-5946 GCF_004010195.1 Chiloscyllium plagiosum | reverse complement strand
GACTGTGGGAGGAAACCGGAGCACCCGGAGGAAACCCACGCAGACACGGGGAGAACGTGCAAACTCCACACAGTCAGTCGCCTGAGTCGGGAATTGAACCCGGGTCTCTGGCGCTGCGAGGCAGCAGTGCTAACCACTGTGCCACCGTGCCGCCCACAGGGATGTGCAGGTTAGGGTGCATTGGCCATAGGAAATTGCCCCATAGTGTTCAGGGATGTGCAGGTTAGGGTGGATTGGCCGTGCGCAATTACCCCATGGTGTTCAGGGATGTGTGGGTTAGGGTGGATTGGCCGTGCTAATTTGGCCCATAGTGTTCAGGGATGTGTAGGTTAGGGTGGATTGGTCATGCTAAATTGCCCTATAGTGTTCATGGATGTTCAGGTTAGGGTGGATTGGCCGTACTAAATTGCCCCATAATGTACAGGGATGTGTAGGCTAGAGTGGATTGGCCATGCTAAAGTGCCCCATAGTGTTCAGGGATGTGTAGGTTAGGGTGGATTGGCCATGGGAAATTGTCCCATAGTGCGTGCTAAATTGGCCCATAATGTTCATGGATTTGCAGGTTAGGGTGGATTGGCCATGCGAAATTGGCCCATATTGTTCAGGACTGTGCAGGTTAGGGTGGATTGACCATGGGAAATTGCCTCATTGTGTTCAGGGATGTTCAGGTTAGGGTGGGTTGGCCATGCTCAATTGCCCTATAATGTTCAGGGATGTATCGGTTAGGGTGGATTGGCCATGGGAAATTGCCCCACAGTGTTCTGGGATGTGTAGGTTAGGGTGGATTGGCCATGGGAAATTGTCCCATAGTGTTCAGGGGATGTGTAGGTTAGGGTGAATTGGCCATGGGAAATTGCCCCAGAGTGTTCAGAGATGTGTAGGTTAGGGTGGATTGGCCATTTGAAATTGCCCCAGAGTGTTCAGGGGATTTGTAGGTTAGGGTGGATTGGCCGTGCTCAATTACCCCATAGTGTTCAGGGATGTGTGGGTTAGGGTTGGATTGGCCGTGCTAATTTGGCCCATAGTGTTCAGGGATGTGTAGGTTAGGGTGGATTGGCCGTTCTAAATTGGCCCATAATGTTCAGGTATGTGTAGGTTAGGGTGGATTGGCCATGGGAAATTGCCCCATAGTGTCAGGGATGTGTAGGTTAGGGTGGATTGGCCATGGAAAATTGCCCCATAGTGTTCAGGAATGTGCAGGTTAGGGTTGAATGGTCATGCTAAATTGCCCCATAATGTTCAGGGATATGTTGGTTCGGTTGGATTGGCCGTGCTAAATTACCCCATAGTGTTCAGGCATGTGCAGGTTCGGGTGGATTGGCCATGCTAAATTACCCCATAGTTTTCAGGGATTTGCAGGTTGGGGTGGATTGGCCGTGCTCAATTACCCCATAGTGTTCAGGGATGTGTGGGTTAGGGTGAATTGGCCATGCGAAATTGCCCCATATTGTTCAGGACTGTGCAGGTTAGAGTGGATTGACCATGGAAAATTGCCCCATAGTCTTCAGGGATGTGTAGGTTAGGGTGGATTGGCCGTGCTATATTGACCCATATTGTTTAGGGAAGTGTAGGTTAGGGTGGATTGGCCGTGGGAAATTGCCCAATAGTGTTCAGGGATGTGTAGGTTAGGGTGGATTGGCCATGCTAAATTGTCCCGTAGTGTTCAGGGATGTTCAGGTTAGGGTGGATTGGCCATAGGAAATTGCCCTATAATGTTCAGGGATGTGTCGGTTTGGGTGGATTGGCCATTTGAAATTGCCCCAGAGTGTTCAGGGATGTGCAGGTTAGGGTGGATTGGCCATGGGAAATTGCCCCACAGTGTTCCGGGATGTGCTGGTTAGGGTGGATTGGCCATGGGAAATTTCCCCAGAGTGTTCAGAGATGTGTAGGTTAGGGTGGATTGGCCGTGCTAAATTGGCCCATAATGTTCAGGGATGTGTAGGTTTTCTTCAGCACCTGGTGTCGGTTTTTTTCAGCACCTGATGAAGGAGCAGCGCTCCAAAAGCTAGTGCTTCCAATTAAACCTGTTGAACTATGTTGAACCTGTTGAACATGGTGGTGTCTGATTTTTAACTTTGATGGTGTCAGGTGTCTCTCTCTGAACTCTGTTTGGCTGATGGCCTTCTTCCTGTACAGAAAGCACTCGCAATAGAACTCAGTTGAGCCAGTGATCAGATGAGCAACACACTGATGAAATGGCTCATCTGTCCCAGAGAGTTTTGCGATTAGTCATTGATTACTGCTTGTGAAAGCTCTGAACGCGAGCAGCTTCCTGTCAGTCGCCTGGTTTGGCTTTCATCGTTCAGAGAGTCCCAGTGACAATACTGTCTTCAGTGCAATGTGATGTTCACCATCACGCAAAACCTGTGGACCCTTGTGTGTGTGGAGCTGATCTACAGAGGAACTTCGATTATCCGAATATCAGATTATCCAGCAAGGTGGCAAGGTCCCAATTCACGCCTAAACTACGTTATCCAGCATTCCGTTATCCGGAATTCAATTAACTGAACAAAATACTTCCTGCCCGTGTCCTTCAGATAATCTCTGCACTGGGATAGGTAGCTGTCTATATGCAGAGCTGAGGCTGGGAGAGTGGATTTTCACTCATGAGTGAAATCGACCGTATGATCATTGAATCCCTCATCCTCCCCATCCTGGAGGTTTGATCTTTGCTGTCCGTCAGTGCAGGAGTTAAGAGACCAACTAAATGTTGGATTAGTCTCATCAGGGCCTACGTTTATCCTGGAGTTTTCCACTGACCAGAAACTGAACTGGACCAGTCCGATCAACACAGTGGCCACAAGAGGATGAAAAAATTAATGCCCCTGCTGACTCCCCAAAACCTGTTCACCATCTGCAAGGCACAGTCAGGAGTGTGAGGGAATACGCCCCACTTGCCCTGAATGGGGGCAGCTCCAATAACATTCAAGACGCTCAACACCATCCAGGACAAAGCAGCCCCCGTTTGATTGGCACCACCCACTCCCTCTCCCACCGATGTTTAATAGCAACAGTGCACACTATCCACAGGTTGAGCTATAGATGTTCACCCAGGCTCCTCAGGCAGCACCTTCCAAACCCACACTCACCTCTATCTTGAAGGTCAAGGGCAGCAGATACATGGGAATACCATTCCCTGCAGGTTCCCCTCCCAGCCATTCAACATCCCTGTCTTGGAAATATATGGTGTGTATGGTGTCACTGGGTCAAAATCCTGGAATTCCCTCTCTGTAACTACAGCACATGGGTCTAACTACAGCACACGGACTGCAGCGGTTCAAGAAGGCAGCTCACCACCACCTTCTCAAGGGGTAACTAGGGATGGGCAATAAATGTCAGTCCAGCCTGTGATACCCGCAAAGTAAACTTCACACCAAGGGTGGGTAGCACTCGTTCAGAGAAACATCCCAGCTCACTGTGCCCATTGGCAATGTTTGCCTTGTGCACCCCCTACATAACTCTTCAATGTTATGAAACATAGACTGGGACTGCCATAGTGTTGTAGGCTTGGATGGAGAGGAATTTGTAAAGTGTGTACCAGAAAATTTTGTGATTCAGTATGTGGATGTTCCTACTAGAGAAGGTGCAAAACATGGCCTACACTTGGGAAATAAGGCAGGGCAGGTGACTGAGGTGTCAGTGGGGGAGCACTTTGGGGGCCTACACTTGGGAAATAAGGCAGGGCAGGTGACTGAGGTGTCAGTGGGGGAGCACTTTGGGGGCCAGGGGCCAGAAGGAGAAAGGAAGGTCTGCAGATGCAGGAGATGAGAGGCGAGAGTGTGGTGCTGGAAAAGCACAGCCGGTCAGGCAGCATCCGAGGAGCAGGAGAGTCAACATTCCCTGACCTTGCTGCCTGTGACCGGCTGTGCTTTTCCAACACCACACTTTGGATGCCAGTGATCATAATTCTATTAGGTTTAAAATAGTGATGGAAAAGGATAGACCAGATCTAAAAGTTGAAATTCTAAACTAGAGGAAGGCAATTTTTGACGGTATTAGGCAAGAACGTTCAAAAGCTGATTGGGGGCAGATGTTCGCAGGTAAAGGGTTGGCTGGAAAATGGGAAGCCTTCAGAAATGAGATAATGAGAATCCAGAGAAAGTATATTCCTGTCGGGGTGAAAGGAAAGGCTGGTAGATACAGGGAATGCTGGATGACTAAAGAAATTGAGGGTTTGGTTAAGAAAAAGAAGGAAGCATATGTCAGGTATAGACAGGATAGATCGAGTGAATCCTTAGAAGAGTATAAAGGCAGTAGGAGTATACTTATGAGGGAAATCAGGAGGG
>NW_025201316.1:0-1250 GCF_004010195.1 Chiloscyllium plagiosum | reverse complement strand
CAGAACTGGCTCAAAGGTAGAAGACAGAGGGTGGTGGTGGAGGGTTGTTTTCCAGACTGGAGGCCTGTCTCCAGTGGAGTGCCACAAGGATCGGTGCTGGGTCCTCTACTTTTTGTCATTTATATAAATGATTTGGATGCGAGCATAAGAGGTACAGTTAGTAAGTTTGCAGATGACACCAAAATTGGAGGTGTAGTGGACAGCGAAGAGGGTTACCTCAGATTACAATGGAACCTTGATCAGATGGCAGCATAGTGGCTCAGTGGTTAGCACTGCTACCTCACAGCACCAGGGACCAGTGTTTGATTCCAGCCTCAGGCGGCTGTCTGTGTGGCATTTGCATATTTACCCTGTGTCTGTGTGGGTTTCCTCCCACAATCCAAAGATGTGCAGGTTAGCGTGAATTGGCCATGGTAAACTTGCCCACAGTGTTTAGGGATTTGTGGGTTAGGGATTAGCATTACTCAGGGTTAAATGTAGGGGAATGGATCTGGGTGGGATACTCTTCGGAGGGTCAGTGTGGACTTGTTGGGCCGAAGGGCCTGTTTCCACACTATAGGGATTCTATGGGTCAACGGGCTGAGGAGTGGTAGATGGAATTTAACTTAAATAAATGTTAGATGCTGCATTTTGGAAAGGCAAATCAGGGCAGGACTTAGTGGGATGATCCTGGGGAGTGTTGCTGAACAAAGAGACCTTGGAGTGTAGGATCATAGCTCCTTGAAAGTGCAGTAGCAGGTAGATAGGATAATAAATAGAATGTAAGGACTGCAGATGCTGGAGATCAGAGCCGAGAGTATGGTGCTGGAAAAGCATCAGAGGAGCAGGAGAATCAATGTTTCGGACCTTTCATCAGGAATTCATCATTCCTAACGAAAAGGTCTTGCACAAAATGTTGATTCTCCTGCTCCTCGGATGCTGCCTGACCTGCTGTGCTTTTCCAGCACCATACTCTCGGCTCTGATCTCCAGCATCTGCAGTCCTTACATTCTCCGAGTTGATTTTAACCTTAGTGTGAAGCCTCTTCCAAGGATGCCTAAGTTAAAGAAGTTCTCCTCCTCTCTCTACAAGGCGTTTGGTATGGTTTCCTTTATTGGACAGTGCATTGAGTACAGGAGTTGGGAGGTCATGTTGCGACTGTGCAGGACATTAATTAGACCACTTTTGGAATATTGCGTGCAATTCTGGTCTCCCTCCTATCGGAATGATGTTGTGAAACTTGAAAGGGTTCAGAAAAGATTCACAAGGAT
>NW_025201315.1:2629-7014 GCF_004010195.1 Chiloscyllium plagiosum | reverse complement strand
ATAACAGGGAGGGACAGAACCCAAAGAGAGACTAGAACATTTGGAAAGAAAAACAAGTGGATTACGATCTGGCTGGGAGGGTGCATAGCTGTTAATGGAGGGGACATGAACCTGTGTCTGGCAGCATCTCAGTGGAGGTGGCCGAAATGACAACTGCTGATCTACGTTCTGCTGCAAAAACAGACCCCGAGCTTCCAGCTGCCTGTCACTTTAAACACACGAGCCTGTTCCCTGGCCAACATCTCTATCTCATGCTTACGGTTGTGTTACAGTGAAGCCAGAACATACCAAATGGCCCCATATTTCGAGGACTGCAATTTCCCCTCCCATGTGATCAATACCATCCAATGTATCTCCTCCACTTCCTGCACCTCTGCCTTTGAAACCCACATCTCCAACTGCAACAAGGAGAGAACCCCCCCCCCTCCACCAAGTCCTTACCTTCCACCCAGATACAACACATCATCTTCTGTCATTTCCACCAGCTACAATGAGACTGCACCACCAGATTCTTAAGGGGTTTGACAGAATAAATACTGATGTGTCTGGAGGGTAAATACTGAGAGGGGGGTCTGAAACCAGATTCTGAGCCAGTCACAGAATCAAGGGTTCTGCTTTGGGTTCGTCAAGTTTAAGGCAACACAGACACGGGTAAGGGATTTCAGTAGCAATGGAGCCGGGATGAGGAGGAGATAAGCAACGGTCTAGAGATTGGAATTCCTGGTGTTTGGGATTGTGTAGATGTCTAATCAGAAGGTCAGCTTCGCGTCAGATATAACAGCAGTATTGTGAAGAGTCTAGTTCTGCTGCATAGTTCCCAGTGAGAGGGGGAGGCTCAGCAGTTGGGGAAAGGAACTTGTTAGGCAACGGGTTTAACCATTACAATGTTTTATTGGAGGAAACTGCACCTAATCGAGTAGTGAGAGCGTGGTAAGCAGTTTGATAACTGAGTAACAGTGGAGTAATGGAGAGGGATGATGGGGAGGGAGAGCTGGGCATCGTCAGTGTACATGTGAAACCCAACATGGTACTTTTGCACAATGTCACCTCCTGGCAGTATGTAGGTGTGATATAGGAGATGCCAAGGATAGATACACGAGGGACACCAAATGCAAGGAATTCAGAAAGGAAAGGGAGAGTGGAGATGGAGCAGGATTTTCCAACAACCGTGAGGTCAAATGTCAGTTTTTCACAGAATGGGTGAAAAGGACCATAACCAGAAAAGATAGAACAAGAAATAATGTCTGTGAATCGGTGAGGGGGACTGATGAGGAGGAGGAGAAAAGAGAGTTGGAAACTCTATGGTTTAGTGAGATTAGGGTAAAGGGTCAAGATGAGCTCTGATAAGGCTTGACATGAAATTAGATTGGAGAAAGATGTAGGTTTGGACAAAAACCGGGAACACCACATGAGGCAGTTTGACTCAGTAGGCTAGTGGGAGGGAGGGAAGCTGCAGATCGGATTATCACAGTCTTAGTGACAGAGAAACTCCATGTGCTCCAAACTCTTGTTGTTGGAGAGAAGGATGGAGGAGACAGGAGGATGGACAGTGTTTACAAAGAAACAAAACCTGGGTAAGTGATATTTAAAGTGAGTGAACAAACCTAATGTATTTAAATTTTATCCAAAATATTAAAACAAACGACTGAAGTCCTGGTTCGAATCCCATCTTGGCAGACGTTAGAATCTGAATTCAAGAAAAAATAACTGGAAACAGGAATCTCCTGATCTCCATGGAATCATTTTCAATGGTGAAAAACATCCTGCAACCTGACAGTGACCCAGCAAGCTACTCACTGAAATAATCACTGCAAAGTTTCAACACAGGAATGAAACTGGATGGACCACTCGGCATCTAACAAGGCACCAGAAAATACAACCACAGAATCAGCCCTCTCGATGGTGCAATGTCTTCCAGTCGAACATCTGAATTTTGGTACCAAAATGTGCCCGAGCTGTCTCACAGACCAATCAAGGAACAGCCTGACATACTCATACTCATGAAATCAACCCTTACAGACAATGACCAGACACCACCATCACCATCCCAAGATATTGAAATTGTGGTGATGGAAAAGCGCAACAGGTCAGGCAGCATCCGAGGAGAAGGAGAATCGATGTTTCGAGCCTAAGCCGTTAATCACCCTGACCTGCTGGGTTTTTCCAGCACCAGACTCTTGACTCTGATCTCCAGCATCTGCAGTCTTCACTTTCTCCTGAAATCTCTGGATATGTCCTGTCCCACCAGCAGGACAGACCAGGCACAGTGCAGTCTGTGCACTGGCACAGACAGAGAGGATTTGCCCTTGGAGTACTCAGCATTGACTCCGGACACCAGGAAATCTCATGGCTCCTGCTGATTACCACGTCCCGTCCTCCCTTGGCTGATGGATCAGTTCTCCTTCATGTTGAACAACATTTGAAGGAAGCACTGAGGAAGTAAAATGGCGTCAAACGGACTCTGGGTACAGGATTTCAATGTCCACAATCGAGACTAGCTCTGCAACAGAATTACTGACTTAGCTGGTCAGGTACTAAAGGACATAGCTGTTCATCTAAGTCTGCAGCGGGTGGTGAGGAAACCAACAATAGAGAAAAACATACTTGATCTCATTGTTATGAATTGACCAGCTTCAGATATATCTGTGCATGACAGTATCAGTAAGAGTGACCATCACACATTCCTTTTGGAGACACAAGTCTTGGCTTAACGTTGAGAAAAACCTCCATTGTGTTGAGTGACACTATCACCGTTCTAATTGGGACAGACTTTGAAGAGATGGAGGATCTCAAACCGGGCATCTCTGAGGCACTGTGGGACATCAACAGCAGCAGAACTGTACTCGAGCACAATCTGTAATCTCATGGATTTGTAAGTCCGGCTCTCACCCATCACAACGGACAGTAAAGGAGGGCATACCAAGAGCAGCACCAGGCATACCTAAAAATGAAGTGCCAACCTGGTGAAGCTATCAAACAGAACTACCTGCATATCAAACAGCATCAGCAGCAAGCAACAGAGCAAAGTGATCCAACATCCAATGGAACAGATCGGAGCTCTGCAGTTCTGCCACACCCAGTTGAGAATGGCGATGGACAATTAAACAACTCACTGGAGGAAGCAACACAGATATTCCCACCTTTACTGATGGAGGGGCCTCACACATCCATGCACCACGTAAGATGACAGCATTTGCAGCAATCTGCAGCCAGAAGTGCAAAGTGGGATGATCCATCTCAGCCTTCTCCAGTGGTTTCCAACATCACAGATGTGAGTATTAAGCCAGTTCGATTCAGTTTGAATAACATCAAGAAATTGTTCAGTATTGCAAAGGTTACGGGCCCTGCAAATATTCTGGCAATAATACTGATGACTTGTGTTCCAGAACTTGCCACCCACCAAGTCACGTACCGCTCCAGCACCTGCATTGACCGACAATGTGGAACATTGCCCAGGGATGTTCAACACAAAAACACAGGGCAATCCAACCCAGGCAATTTCCCTCTATCAGTCCACACTCGATCAGCAGTAAAGTGATGGAAAATGTCATCAACAGGGCTACCAAGCAGCAGCTGCTCAGTAACAGCCAGCTGAGCGACACTCATTTTAGGCACCACCAGGGCCACTCAGCTCCCGATTGTGTTACCGCCCTGATTCACAATCTGGCAACCAGCTAAATCCCAGAGGTGAGGTGAGGTGAGTGTGATAACTCAGTTCCACTCCAAGACCACTATTTCTAGCTGATTCCACCCTTGTCTCAGCTCATATACTTTCATCCACCTTGTGTTATCTCCAGACTTCATTTTCCAAACAAACTCAGGGCCAGCTTCCCTCATTCAACCTCCCTGTAATCTCAAGAAAGTCTAAATCTCTGCTTGTTTATTCATCAAAAGGCTCCTAATTATAATCAACAGCATACAGCCATAGAGATGTACAGCAAGGAAACAGACCCTTCGATCCAACCCGTCCATGACGACCAGATATCTCAACACAATCTAGTCTCACCTGCCAGCACCTGGCCAATATCTCTCAATTTAAAATTCTCTCACTAGATTTAACTCCTGGCTGTGATAATCCCTCCCACCCTGCACCACATACACACTTTGAGACCTCGGCAATCCATTTTCTTCGAGACTCCCAACCATTTGTTAATTCATTACTTCACCTGTGTGACTGGTTCTACAGTTGCTGAAGCAGCATGGTCTTAAATTTGCAGCCAAAACCTCACAGGTCTGCTTTCCACCTTTAAGACATCCCTCAAAACCTGTTTTTTGGCAATGCTTTTGGTCACCTGACCTAATGTCTTCATCTCTGGCCTTATGTCTAAAGTTCTCGATAGTATTCTTGTGAAATTATAAGCATGATAATAAAAATACAAACTGTT
>NW_025201315.1:1395-2571 GCF_004010195.1 Chiloscyllium plagiosum | reverse complement strand
CACAGTAGATGTTTCAGGGAGTGCAAAATGGATTACAGGGAATGAAAATGGTGCAGAATTTGATAGTTAGAAATGGAAGGAAAATACACTTGCTTGTTGGAAAAAAGAATTATTGACTATCAGTAATATTCAAGAAAAAAGTAATCTGATAATAGAGCAGTACATGGTCAGTGGCTGGGCCGCAGTGAAAAACTCATTTACAAAGGGTCAGTAAAAGTAATAATAATACAGTAATAAACAGACCAAAAATACAACCATGGTTCGAGACTGAGGAAGCTAGATATTGACAAAGTGGCCATGAGGGAGCCCAGAGGTGAATCAGAGCAGTATTGGCTGCTATGATCCCAATGACTCTATACTAGAGAAAGGCTGCACATGCGCCTGGCTGCACCTTGCCCCCGACAAACAGAGCGGCGGTGCACATGTCCAGTGAATCTATGTCGCGAATAAAGATGGCGGCGCTCACTCAGCTCTGCAGCCGCGCTGAGGCAATTCCCCATTTCCTGCAAACACCGGACTGGGACGTTCAAATTTGAATTTTCCGACGTGCACAATTTGTTTGTAAAACTTCTCCGCTCATAGCAACACAGTTTTTCTCCCGTTTCCCTTTTTATTTCTTTCCTTACCGTATCCTTTCTCTCCATAACTTCCCGAGCATTCATTACAGCGACTCTGCGCCGCGCGCGAGGGTGATCACATGGTTTAGTTTAGCTCCGCCCTCCATTCACTTTGATTGGTTGGAGGACCAACTTCCCGCTCGGTCATCCAGCTCCGCCCACCGTCCTTTCATTGGTCCGTTGCTGACATCAATCACCCGGTGTCGCCTTGTTGACTACAGCATGCGCAGTGTGTCCTGCTTTAACTGATATAATGTGGGTAAGGTGATGGGAGAGTTTACTGAGTGTAAGAATTCCCTTTGTGTTTGCTCTGCTGTAGATTTCCTTTATTCATAGAGGGAATTGCCTTCCTACTCATGACTGTATAGCTGTGATTGATGAATCAATGCCATCTGAACCAGTACATAAACACCCCATTTTCACATCTGAGATCTTTAGCACATTGTATCACGCTTTTCTTTGGAGACAAAAAAACATGAAACGGAGCCTCAAGGAATCGGAGCAGGAGTAGGGCAGTCAGTCCCTTCAGCTTGTTCCCCCATTCTATCAGATCATGGCT
>NW_025201315.1:0-992 GCF_004010195.1 Chiloscyllium plagiosum | reverse complement strand
GCTGCCTCATTATTGTGCAAGGAGGATTTTGCATTCAATAATTTGCAGATAAAATTGGACAGCTTTTTGCTGCAATTTGGCCAGACTGCAGGTTACCCCAAAGTGGCAACTCTGCTCTCAAATTCTGACACTGCCCAAGGCGACACTGGTGGGACTTCACTTTGCCATTCTTGTTCACCAGCTTTATTTTCAGGTTTAATCATATAATCATTCTAGAGCATGTAATTTTAGACAACTTCTCTTTTAGGTACATATGTAAATATCATACTGAAATGTTGCACTGAATGGTACCAAATCTGAAATTAGTCTCTAATCTGATCGTAACGTGCTTTGACCCTTCTACGTATGTATTGGCATAAGTCTATGCCAGTTATTTATCTGAAGCCTGTGATTCCTGATGAAGGGCTTATGCCCGAACCATCAACTCTCCTGCTTCTCGGATGCTGCCTGACTTGCTGTGCTTTTCCAGCATGACACTTTTCGACTCCAATGTGCAGCTTCTTTGGTCGTCACTTTTTCCTTTGAGTAGATTAAACCAAGAATAAGTTTTATTGATCAAAGTGCAATAGGAACCAATTCATGAAATTCAGATATCTTACATTTACCTTAACTATGTGAAGGCTAAGACATTACTAAATTATTATCAGTAATTGAGACCGTGCTGACAAACTTGTGCAGTATCAGTGCCTCACCTTTAAAGTGTTCCCAGATATCACGCAGCTCAGTATTTTGTTTTGCACTCAGCTATATGTTGTTCTCACTTGTGTCTTTGTGAAAGATTTCAGAATTAACTTAGTTGACTGAACTTATGATTTCTTTAACCAATGTTGGGAGAAAAAAAAATGTCAGTATTTCAAGTGCTGATAAAGTAAATTAAACTGATAATCAGTAGAAAGGGTTTAAGATGGATATAGAACAAATGCTGGCAAAATGGATTAGATTAATTTTGGATATTTAGACAGCTTGGGCAAGTTGGACTGAAGGGTCTGATT
>NW_025201314.1:6572-7013 GCF_004010195.1 Chiloscyllium plagiosum | reverse complement strand
TCACTTGAAGATTATCATTACCTTCAGCTACATCCGATGAATTGAACACTGATTGTAAATATATGAATATCAAATGGACTTGAGTTTTATGATAATTAATCTAGTCTGACATTCTTGTTGATTAATATCAATATAAACAGCAATGAGGTTGATTCATACCTGCCCTCGGGCAATTAGGAATGGGCAGTAAATGCTGCCGGGCCAGTGACACCATTATCCTGAGAACGAACGAAGGAAAATAAAAGTCTCTACCAATGTGAATCTGTACATGTTCAACGATGTTGTGAACATTTCCAAAAAAAAGTTCTCTATATGCAAAACTTTATGAACTGCCAATAACACTGTTCATTACTTGGTGTGAACAAGAGAAAAAAAGACATTCAACTGTGGTTATGAGTAAATTCACTGGTGTCTCAGCAGGATGGATGCCTGAGTGAATCC
>NW_025201314.1:6216-6556 GCF_004010195.1 Chiloscyllium plagiosum | reverse complement strand
CACACACACACACACACACACACACACACAGAGCAGGTGAACAGCTTCTCCCCAGTCTGACTGGTTTTGCCAGTTTCCAGGTGGGAATGGGTAAAGAATTCCCTTCTGGCATTCCCCACATTTCCAGAGTCTGTCCATAGTGTGTTTTGCCATTTCAGATAAATGCTGGCAGACTGTTAAACACACCGTTACCCCTGCCCCCTGCAACCTAGTATAAAGCAGTAAACACTATCACCTGCTGTGGATCGACTGCCTGTATTAGTCTGTGTAGGAATCCGGAGCAGATTTACCTCAATGACAATTTAATCGGTGATCAGAGCAAGTTAAGCAAGTCCAAATA
>NW_025201314.1:0-5217 GCF_004010195.1 Chiloscyllium plagiosum | reverse complement strand
CCCACGCAGACACGGGGAGAATGTGCAAACTCCACACAGACAGTTACCTGAGGCAGTAATGGAACCTGGGTCTCTGGCGCTGCGAGGCAGCAGTGCTAGCCACTGTGCTACCGTGCTGCCCATAAACCTTGAGTCCCCGATGTGTCCTGAAAGAGAAGCAAAGCATGGAACTGGCCCCTCTGTGGTATTTTAACTCCCTCATCCTGATCAGGAATCTGTTGACCAGAATTGGATGCAATGATTGAATGTGACCTAACTAGAGCTTTATCAAGGGTCAGCATCTTTTCCATGAATTTGTTATCATTCCTCCTATTAATGAAGCCCCGCATCCCATATGTTTTCCTCAAAACACTTTATGTTATTTCTCCTTTCATGATTTGTACACATTGTCCCCCATTCCCGCTGTCCTGTTTTTTGTCCCTGTGCCATTCAAATATATATTGCCTTTCTACATTGCTTCTCTCAAAATGCATCAACTTACTGTGTGTTATAAAGAAGGGACACATTCCACTCAAAATATTATCTCTCGCTCCACACATTCTACCCCCTGGAAAACAGGACTGGACAGCACTGGATTAATCGGCCCACCATGCCTGTGCGGATCATCCTGCTATTCCAAACTAATTCCATCTGTCTGTATATGATCTATATACCTGCCAACCCATGCCTGCTTATGTGTCTGCCCAAATGCCTAAAGAAGGTTGTGATTGTTTCTGCTTTTACCATCTCTCAGGCAAGTACATTCTAGTCACTGGCCACCTTCTGCAGAAGAAACTTACCTGATACAACTCCCTTTAAACTTGCTCAGGTGGTTTTGGAAATGCTCAGCAGGTCATGCAGCATCTGTGAAGAAACATCAGTTAATGTTTCGAGTCCGGTCCCCCTTCCTGAGAAACGTTAACTCTAACTTCTCTTCACAGATGCTGCTAGACCTGCTGAGCTTTTCCAGAAACTTCTGTTTTTCTTTCTGGTTTACAGCATCTGCAGTTGTTTTGGTTTTGATTTCCTTTAAACTTGCCCCCTCCCCTTAAATCTATGGCCTCTAGAATTTGTCATTTCCACCTTGGAAAAAGATTCAGATTATTCACTCTGTCTGTGCCTCTCAGATCACTCCGCAGCTACTGACTTTCCAAAGACAACAATTCAAGATTTTCCAACCTTTCCCAATCCAACAACATCCTGGTAAACCTGTTTCACCCTCTCCAAAGCTTCCACATCCTCCTTATAATGTGGTGATCAAAACAGCACACAATACCCCAAAGATGGCCTAATGACAGTTTTATAATGACCACCTTCTGCATAAGAAACTTGCCTGATACAACTCAAATAAAAGTATTTACCTAAAATGGCTTCAGTCATCACTTGACCACAGTTTAAGGCAAATTATATTGTCAATCCTTCTGTATAAAGTGCACCCTATTCCAAGTGTAGTGTCACCAAAGCCCGATGCAGTTCTGGCAAGATTTCCTTGTTCTTATACATTAAGCTAATGAAGGCAACTCTTCTTAATTGGTTTACCAATTTGTTAACATTAACATCTGTGATTAATGAACAAATATACTCAATTTCCTCTGTACATCAACATTTGTTAGGTTTCCATCCAAAAACGTTTGTTTTTGCAATTTTTGTATCGGTGCTCCCCATTCATTGTCTTCAAATTTTTTGCATTAAACATGAAAGACTTAATCCACTTCCTACCCAGTGCAAGTTTTCCTGTGATCAAGGAAAGTGAGACATAAGCTAGATAGTCTAGATACAGATTTAGCAAAAAGGTAAATTTATGCAGGAGTGGAAGGTCTGGAAGGAATTGACAGCATCTCTACAGATATCTTGGACATCTAACAGCATCTTTCCAGTGAGTTAATCAGTTCATCCACATAAATTGCAAGACTTATTTTCATGGCAAACCAAAATATCAAAATGAATTAAATTTTCAAATTAAAAACACAACATTAATCACTTCCCCCCACATTCTCGTTCTGCCCAGTATTCTCATGTTTGTGCTTTACTTTACCTTTACTTGAACACATTCCTATTTGCTTCCTTCATTTTGACAACAGTGCTGAAAATTTGGAACATAATTGGCATAGACACAGCCAGATTAATTTTTGAGGTAGTAAAGAGGCTTTGTCTAAATATCATGCTTGCCGCTGGCCTTTAGAACCTCTCATTATTCAAGTCAATAAACTGTTCCTGCATAGCAGGCTTTGCATTTTTTTTACCTCACCAGACCCTCAGGTGAGAGAAGAAGTTGAAAAGGAAAGTCCTTCATGGTAACCTCAAACCAGTGATGGGAATTGAACCCACACTGTTGGCATCACATTGCCCTTCAAAGTAACAATCCAGCCAACTGAGTTAAACCAATTCCCCAAGAGATTATTCTTAAAATGCATATGTAAACAATCAATGTCAACAAGCTAATGGATGAAACATGACACTTTAGACACTTTAGGGTTTTTATAATTGACTCGTGGGATGTGAGCATCACTGGGACAGGAAGAGGGACAGGAATGGTTGTTGGAGGTTCCTGGTTACAGGTGTTTCAGTAAGATTAGGGAGGGTGGTAAAAAAGGAGGGGGGGGTGGCGTTGCTAATTAGAAATGGTTGAATCGCTGCAGAAAGGCAGTTCGAGGGGGATCTGCCTTTGGAGGTAGAATGAGCTGAAGTCAGAAATAGGAAAGGTGCAGTCACCTTGTTGGGTGTTTACTATAGGCCCCCCAATAGCAGCAGAGATGTGGAGAAACATATTGGGAAACAGATTTTGGAAAGGTGCAGAAGCCACAGGCTAATAGTCAGGGATGATTTCAACTTCCCAAATATTGATTGGAATCTCTTTAGATCAAGTAGATTGGACGGGTTTGCACAGTGTTTGCGCAGTGAGTCCAGGAAGCTTTTCTAACTCAGAATGTAGATTGTCCGACCAGAGGGGAGCCATATTGGATTTGGTACTCAGTAACGAACCGGGACAAGTGATGGACTTGTTAGTGGGTGAGCATTTTGGTGATGGTGACCACAATTCTGTGACTTTCACCTTGGTTATGGAGAGAGATAGGTGCGTGCAACAGGGTAGGTTTTACAATTGGGTGAAGGGTAAATACGATGTTGCAAGACAGGATCTGAGGAGCATAAGTGATCTGAGGATCTGAAGTTGTCAAGGAAGGATGTCATTGAAATGTGGAATTTGTCAAGGAACAGATACGACGTGTCCTTGATATGTATGTGCCTGTCAGGCAGGAAAGAGATGGTCGTGTGAGGGAACCTTGGTTGACGAGGGAGGTTGAATGTCTCGTGAAGAGGAAGAAGGAGGCTTACATAGGTTTGAGGAAACAAGGCTCAGACAGAGCTTTGGAGGGATACAGGATATCGAGGAGGGAACTGAAGGAAGGGATGAGGAGAACTAAAAGAGGGCATGAAAAATCTTTGGCGGGTAGGATCAAGAATAACCCCAAGGCCTTTTATCCGTATGTGAGAAACATGAGAATGACGAGAACGAGGCTAAGTCCGATCAAGGACAGTAGTGGGAGACTGTGTATTGAGTCGCAAGAGATGGGAGAGGTCTTGAATGAGTACTTTTCTTCAGTATTTACAAATGGGAGGGACCGTATTGTTGAATAGGAGAGTATGAAACGGACTGGTAAGCTAGAGGAGACACTTGTTAGGAAGGAAGATGTGTTGGGCATTTTGAAAAACTTGAGGATAGACAAGTCCCCCGGGCCTAACGGGATATATCCTAGGATTATGTGGGAAGAAAGAAAGGAAATTGCAGAGCCGTTGGCAATGATCTGTTCGTCTTCACTGTCAACGGCGTTGGTACGAGGGGAGGGGAGAGTGGCGAATGTTGTGCCCCTGTTCAAAAAAGTGAATAGGGATAACCCCGGGAATTCCAGGCCAGTTAGTCTTACTTCGGTGGTAGCTGAAAATGTGTTGCTGGAAAAGCGCAGCCGGTCAGGTAGCATCCAGCGAACAGGAGAATCGACGTTTCGGGCATAAGCCCTTCTTCAGGAATGAGGAAAGTAGGCAAAGTAATGGAAAGGGTACTGAAGAATCGGATTTATGAGTATCTGGAAAGACGCTGCTTGATTAGGGACAGCCAGCACGGATTTGTGAGGGTGGGTCTTGCCTTACAAGTCGTATTGAATTCTTTGAGGATGTGACCAAGCATGTGGATGAGGGTAGAGCAGTGGATGTAGTGGACATGAATTTTAGCAAGGCATTTGATAAGGTTTCCAATGATAGGCTTATGCGGAATGTCAGGAGGCATGGGATAGTGGGAAATTTGGCCAGTTGGATAGAGAACTGGCTAACCGGTCGAAGTCAAAGAGTGGTGGTAGATGGTAATTATTCAGCCTGGAGCCCAGTTACAAGTGGAGTTCCCCGCAGGGATCAGTCCTGAGTCCTCTGCTGTTTTTATTAATGACTTGGAAGAGGGAGCCGAAGGTTGGGTCAGTAAATTTGCAGACGATACAAAGATTGGTGGAGTTGTGGATAGTGAGGAGGGCTGTTGTCGGCTGCAAAGGGACTTAGATATGATCTAGAGCTGGGCTGAGGAGGGGCAGATGGAGTTCAATCCTGTCAAGTGTGAGGTTGTCCATTTTGGAAGGACAAATAAGAATGCGGAATACAGGGTTAACGGTAGGGTTCTTAGTAAGGTGGAGGAGCAGAGGGATCTTGGGGACTATGTTCTTTGAAAGTTGCCACTCAGGTGGATAGAGCTTGTAAGAAGGCCTATGGTGTATTAGCGTTCATTAGCAGAGGGATTGAATTCAAGAGTCGTGAGGTGATGTTGCAGCTGTTTAGGACCTTGGTAAGGCCACATTTGGAGTACTGTGTCCAGTTCTGCTCGCCTCACTTTAGGAAAGATGTGGAAGCTTTGGAGAGGTGCAGAGCAGATTTACCAGGATGTTGCCTGGAATGGAGAATAGGTCGTACGAGGGTAGGTTGAGAGTGCTAGGCCTTTTCCCATTGGAACGGCGAAGGATGAGGGGTGACTTGATAGGGGTTTATAAGATGATCAGGGGAATAGATAGAGTAGACAGTCAGAGACTTTTTACCCAGGTACAGCAGTGTTACAAGGGAACATAAATTTAAGGTGAAGGATGGAAGTTATGGGGGGATGTCAGGGGTTGGTTCTTTACCCAGAAAGTGGTGGGGGCATGGTATGCGCTGCCTGTGGGATTGGCAGATTCAGAATCATTGGCGACCTTTAAGCGGCAATTT
>NW_025201313.1:5461-7013 GCF_004010195.1 Chiloscyllium plagiosum | reverse complement strand
TTAATCCAAATTCTCAATTGAATTCAAATTCCAGCATCTGATGAGGCGGGACTCAAGCCCAGATCTGAGTCACGAGTTGGATCCCTGAATTAATAGACTGGAGATAATAGCACTAGACCAACGCATCCCCAGCATCTACGCTGGTAATGGTAGTGTTGCGTTTTTTCGACTGAGGTCCAGAAAATTGTGCAGTTACACTGTCAACTACTTCCATGGAGAACAAAACTGGTAATGTTTCAGGTCACAGGGACTGTGCAGAGCTGCAATGGTTTTTCAGCCAGGAATAGAAACTGAGGCGAGAAAGCAATTTGTTAACTCTGAGTGGGTGTGACATATATACAGAGATTTGACTTGTTCTCATCACTGGAAAGTCAGAGGAGGTTCCCTGGATGGTTTTCTTGGGTTTGTGTTATCAGCTACTGCAATGATTTACGGAAACCTGAGGGACTGGTGTCCCCACTCTGGACAAGGTTCGGGCACTGCATTTTGGAGAGAGTCTAGGTCTGCAGAGACTGCATAGGAAGGACCAGGACACTGCACTATCCATTCTGAGATTTCCACAAATATTTTTCAATGTTGTACCTTTTCCGTGTGCAAAGTGTGAAGCCAGTTAATTTCAGCAATGACGTCACAGAGCTGTGAAA
Organism: Chiloscyllium plagiosum; assembly: GCF_004010195.1. Taxonomy (NCBI): domain Eukaryota; kingdom Metazoa; phylum Chordata; class Chondrichthyes; order Orectolobiformes; family Hemiscylliidae; genus Chiloscyllium; species Chiloscyllium plagiosum. Next base: position 6,369 of record NW_025201313.1, on the reverse strand, counting down.
CCTCCATCAGCACAAACTGTAGTCTCACACCAGGGAGAGGACTGTACTCAAAATGCCCATCAACTGTTTTGATTCTGCATCTTTTCAGGCAGGAGTGGGTGAAGTATCCATTTTGCGAGAGTGCGATCCTCTCATGTACTCACAAGGTGACAGAGGCCATCTCCGTCCGGTGAATATGTTGGTCCGTTTCAGATGTCACTGCTGCGCATGATCGTCAGAATCCCATTTATGAAATATAATATTAGAGGCCTATTGACTGTAGATTATCTCAGATTGGTAACATGATGAGTGAAACGACAGCAGTTGGTTGATTTTTGTCTTCTCCTTCCAAGAATACACAAAACCAGGGAGAACATTTACAGAAGAAGGTGTGTTAGTGAACAGAGGTGCTTGTGTATGGCAATGGGCTAAGGTAACTATGGGCTTCAGCCTCGATGCTAACTGCTAAAAGCCAACAAACCAGTCCAGAATAATTTCAATCAACTTGCAGAATCGAATCTCTCCCTCCCTACTCCTTGTCAACCTTCCGCAGGGAATGTACCTTCCTGGACACCTTGGTCGAACTTCCTCCACTCCCAACACCAGCCCATACGCCTTACGACACTTTCCAATGCAATCAATGAAGGTGTAACATGCACCAGTTTACTTCCTCCCTCCTCACCATCCTAAACCTCAAGTAGATCTTCCAGGTGAAGCAGTACTTAGTGGGCGGCACGGTGGCACAGTGGTTAGCACTGCTGCCTCACAGCGCCAGAGACCCGGGTTCAATTCTCGACTCAGGCGACTGACTGTGTGGAGTTTTCACATTCTCCCCGTGTCTGTGTGGGTTTCGTCCCACAGTCCAAAAGATGTGCAGGTCAGGTGAATTGGCCGTGCTAAATTGCCCGTAGTGTTAGGTAAGGGGTAAA
>NW_025201313.1:0-5377 GCF_004010195.1 Chiloscyllium plagiosum | reverse complement strand
GTTTTTTGCAGTGCTGCAGCAAAGCCCAGCACAAGCTCGAAGAACAGCATCTCATTTTCCACTTGGGGATTCTGCAGCCATCAGAACTCAGTATCAACTCCAATCATATGAGGACCTGAGCACCTTCCATGTCCTTACCCAAACCCCCACATACCAAGCCTTGTCATCACATGGTCTGCTAAACAAACAACCCATTGTTCTCTTCAGTTATCAATTCTCCAGGCTTACTTTTACCAATTCCTTAGTCTGCCCAAATTGTCTCTCTGGGCTACATCTCCACCTACTGTTTACTCCTTCTCCCTCCCCCACCCTAGCTTCAGTATATAAACCAACCTTTTCCAAGCAACAATCAGTTGTGAAGAAGGGTCACTGGACTTGAAACATTAACTCTGCTTTGTCTCCACAGATGTTGCCAGACCTGCTGAGTTTGTCAGCAATTTCCGTTTTCGTTTCTAACTTCAGAATCGACTTCTAGACTATCAATGCTCCACTATCTACTTTCTTGGATAACCTAGGACAGAAATTTATACCATAACTTTTATCTTCTTTTTGGACTCACCTTTTATTTTAACTATGTGCATGTATGTTGCATTTATTATTTCTTTTTATACTTATAAACTGATAAACTCATTCTTTAACTCAATAAAGCCTGGTTAAAGTTGACTTGTTTTGTAGAAATCACCCATAAAGGAAGGGATTCTTTGTCAAATAACCTTGTTGTGAACTCTTGAGGAGGTGGGTGAATAAAGAAAGAGAGTCAGTTCATTCCTTCTCACCCAAGTGCGTGACAATCTGGAGTCTCCCATCTAGAATCAGAATAACTTTGCAAATCTCACCTAGAGTTTAAACGTAAAATGCTACACCACAATGCTACACAACATGTTCAATTCCTGCCTCAGGCGACTGACTGTGTGGAGTTTGCACGTTCTCCCCGTGTCTGCGTGGGTTTCCTCCGGCTGCTCCGGTTTCCTCCCACAGTCCAAAGATGTGCAGGTCATGTGAATTGGCTATGCTAAATTGCCCATAGTGTGAGGTAAGGGGTAAATGTAGGGGTATGGGTGGGTTGCGCTTCGGCGGGTCGGTGTGGACTTGTTGGGCCGAATGGCCTGAATCCACGCTGCAATCTAATCTCATCTCATCTCATCTAATCTAATCGAATCTAATCTAATCTAATCTAATCTAATCTAATCTAATCTGTTTCCACAGAGGGGAGAACAGAAAAATCTTCCCGAAATGTTAGGGAATATGGTGACTGGCGAAAATGTGGAACTGCAAGAAGTTAGAATTATGAAAGAGGAAGTACTGAGGATAAATACAAACAAAGCTCATTGTATAAAATATTGCTAAGTTGCTGGACTAAATGAGTTATGAAGTTAGAGGGCTACAGATTTAGGGATAGAGAGTTATGCCTGCCCGGTAGCTGTTTCGAGTGCAGATACAGACACGATGGGTCAATGGCCTAAATCTGTACTGTCAATTCCTTAACACTATGAGGGACGACAAAGTATGAAAGGATTCTGCAGACTTGGAAGTAGCTACTGTGTCCACAAACATTTAAAACAGGAGCGAGATGGAAAACAGCATGCCAACTGATGAATAAATCGATATCAGTTGAGAGGGAAAATTTTAGAATTTTTTAGTAATTCATAATAATTAGATCTTTGGCGAATAATTATATGATTTGCGGAGTCAGCCTAGATTTTAGAAAGGGAAATCGTATTTGATAAACCACTTGGAGTTTGTGGAGGATGTTGATTGTGACATCAACAAATGAGAACCAATGGGAAGAGTGTATTTGAATTTTCAGGAGGCTATTGACAGGTGAGTGAAGAACGTTAGAGTCCTTGTGTAAGGAGTGAATATACTACATGGATTGAGAATTGGATAATGGGGAGAATACAGAGAGTAAGATTCTCCTCTGGACTAAATGTCATTGCTCATAGGGCATCCCATATATCAGTGCTTGGAGCACAGCTGTTCACAAGGCAAAGAAATGATTTGAATGTGAGCAACAAATACTGTTCTTTTCATTTTGTATTTATTAGAAGATTGAGAAGTGCAGTTCTCACTTACACTATTCACACTAGCCAGCAAGTAATCAGGACAGTAAATGGTACTTCATTATAAAATTATTCAAGTGTTGGAGTAAATTCATCTTCCTGCACTTGTAGAGTGTTGCTTGGACAGTATTTTGGCCACTGATTAAAGATTCTCTCTCCTTTATAAGGATTGATTACATTGTGACTGAGATAGTGCAAAATACTTTCACCAAACTTATTCTTGGGATGATGGTACCGTGAGGAAAGTGTGAGGAAAATGACTGTTCAATGCGTAGCGCTGAGAGAAAATAACAGGCTTTTATTATTAAAATTAAAGATTAGTGACTCATTTTGTCAAGAAAAAGACAGTGATCATGTGAAAAATGTACATTTTTTCCATGGTATTTGATTCCCAATAGTTCACTTACCTGCGTCGAGTCCCCATGTTGGTTGAGAGGCAGCTCCAGGCTCTGAATGAACTCTCACTGTCTCAATATGCAGTTGATGTGTGAACCTGCACTGTTCACAAATCTGTCAGCAGCCAAAATACCTTATTCCTGAATGAATTAGCCATTCCCACCAGGTTGTAACCTCCATCGAAATACCAGTCTGTCTTCTCGGAGATAGAAGCTTTTTCCTTGAAACTTGGCACAAACCAGCCACTTTCCCTTCTCACCTTCAAAAGACCAAGTTAAAGTAACACGTGTACCACTGGCAATAGATCCAGGAGGAACAAGTGTAGTCTCTGCTTCACTGTCTGTCCTGTTGGGGCATCAATGACATCTTCCTATTTCTGCATATATAACTTGAAAGGCTGAATGGCCTCTTCCTGGTCACATGAAGAGGCTTAAAGACTTGACTTGGCACCTCCTTGTTCCTGTTGAACACCTCGATGTGCTGACTACACTCCTTCCCTCCTCGTGTAATCGGCAGGATGGACTGAATGGGCTATTCCAGTTCGTATTCAATAGTTTCAGTGGGTTGAATATATTCCGATGAAACCAGCTTAAGGTGCTGAATGAGCTTCTCTTATTTTACTTTAGAACACTAAAAAGAGACATTTCTAGTAAGACTGTTTCAGAATGCTATTTTCACTTTAACAACACAGTTTGGATGCTATCCAGGTCTTGCTGCACATGGACACGGACTGCTTCAGCAGTGGACAGGTGACAAATTATTCTTAATGTTGTGTGATCTTCAGAGAATACCTCCAATTCTAACTTTAAGATGTGGGAAAGACATTGAAACAGCAGATGAAAGTTACCTTGAGGATGTAGGCCGAGATGTCCTGTGACTGAAATGATTGAGCCACACCAACCACAAATATCTTCCCTTACCTGTAAATGCCTCTAACCAGTGGGGAGTTTACAATTCATTCCCATTACGTTCTATTCTGTTCGGGGTTCATTGATACCATCCACAGTTAAATCCTGCCTTGATTTCAGGGCCAGTCACTCTTACGGCGTATTCATATAGTTTATTCATGTGAATAGGTCACGGTGTGTTTGTGAGGAGTGTTTCCTTCTCACAGAGGGTAGTGACTGTCGGGACTTCTGTATTTCATAGAGGTGGGGGAGGTAGATCACTAAGATATTTGGAAGGGGGCACAATGGATATATGAGGCATCAGAATGTTGAGGGCTGCAGGGATTGAGCAGAAGAGAGGAATTGAGGCTTTTGCAAATCAGCTATGATTATATTGAAGGTAAAGACAGGCCTGAAGGGCTGAATGACGTATTCGCGTATCTGATGTGCTCTCATTCTGTTATTGGGAAGTTATTTTCCTGAAAATTCTGTTATTGGATGTTGCAGTCAGGGAGACCAGAGGATTTTGTGGGCCATCTCTGGGTGAGGTATGGGCGCTGTATTGACAGTGAATCTGAATCGGCAACATGACCAAGAAATGAAGACAGTTCTGTAAAGACAGAGGAGTGCGATATTTCACACCGTCAACTACCCTTTCTTTTCCCGAGAATATTGTCCAACGCCATGTCATACTGTGTGTGACAGTCTTCATCCGCTGAATGGTCTCCGTTATTTCTGTGCACCAAGTTTGAGAGGTTCCTTGGAACATAGGAACATGGGACTGAGGAGAAGCATTGGTCATTAGACACTTTGAGCCTTCTCCACCAGGCACTAAGATTGTGGCTGATCAGGTTGTGGTCTCAGCCTCATTTTCCTGCCTGTAATTCATTGTCCTTTACCAACCAAGTTCGAAATAGCATAGCTTTGAATTAATGCAAACACACAGGCACCACAAACTTCTGGGGAAGAGCATTCCCACTCAAACAGACCTTTGTGCATTTCTCCTCATCCCTGTTCAGACTGGGTTTGGAGAAGTCTCTGTTTCATTTTCTATTCCAGCTCCTTCATTGGTCATGACACATTTTAAATGTAACTATGTTGGCGATATGGCCGATGATATAGTTCTCAGACGAGGTAAGGTTCTTTGCTCGGCACATGGCAGGTAAATATCTTTAATTTGGCAAAGTAATTTACCAAAACAAACTTACTCAATCTATGATGGAAAGATATATGGCAAGCAATGTGGACAACTATGTACATTAATACTTATCTTTCAATCTGTGCTGAGATGCGGTTTGTATACACCGAAACATACACAGACCCAGACATACACTGAGCCAGTCACAGTGTCACACACCGGAGCACACAGACACACGCATACACATGCATGAAGATAAACAGAAAAAATCCTGCAGAATACCAGCTTGAAAGAGCTTTTTTCGTAGCAAAAGTTAAATGCAAGGCAAAAGGAAAATCGTGTACTCTAATAAGACCCCCGACAGGCATGGTCTCCGATTTCATAAAATTGATTTTATACCCCGAGAAAAATCCAAATACATTAATCACTTGGGGCACCGATATCATCAAGTTAGTAAGAACTAGAAGAACGTCATCTGCATAAAGTGGGATCTTATGCCATCCTGATCCTACCTTCAGGGCAGTTTTATTGTGGTCACTCCGTATGGGCTCTGCCATCGGATCAATCACCCATGTAAATAGTAACGGTGAAAGCGGACAGCCTTGACGGCTGCCTCTGCCTTTGGTAAAATTGGCAGACCTTATACCATGAGTGAGATCCGCTGCTTTTTAATTATATAACACTGTCACCCACCTGGCAAAGGCCCCTCCAAGTCCAAACCATTCCAGGACATAAAAGAAGTATGGCCATTCCACCGGGTCAAATGTTTTCTCTGCATTCACTGCCAAGCCTGGAATCGACCCTTGCTGGCATACCTGAACAATATTAGCACTCTTCTATTATTATCAGACGACCTGTGTCCTCCAATAAAAACTGTCTGGTCCTATTTCACAATG
>NW_025201312.1:0-7012 GCF_004010195.1 Chiloscyllium plagiosum | reverse complement strand
CTCCTACCATTGGAAATATCTTCCCAAAATCTACCCAGTTCATTCAGTATCTTGTAAGTTTCAAGTGGACCTCATAACATCCTCTGAACTCTATCACATATCGACCGAGAACCCTCAGATGTCCTTCATATATTAAGCTTTTCATTCCTGGGACCATTCTCGCGAATCTCATTGGAAAACTCTCCAGAGCCAGTACATCCTTCCTGAGATATGGGACACAAAACTGCGCACAATAATCCAAATGTGGCCTGACCAAAGCCTTATACAGCCTCAGAAGTACATACCTGCTTTTATATTCAAGCCCTCTTGAAGTAAATATCATCATTACATTTGCCTTAATAACTTTTGACAACCTGCAAGTTTACCTTTCGATATCCTGGACTGGAACTCCATCGGCTTCTTTCACTTTTGACTTCTGAACCTGCTCGCTATTTAGAAAATATGCAATGCCTATATTCTTCCTGGCAAAGTGCACGTTGTCACACTTGCCCACATTATACTCCATTTGCCACATCTTTGCTCACTCCCCTAACCAGTAGAAATCCTTCAGTAGGAGAAACTGAGGACCGTACATGCTGGAGATCAGAGTCAAAAAGTGTGATGCTAGAAAAGCACAGCCAGTCAGGCAGCATCCGAGGAGCAGGAGATTCGATGTTTCAGGCATAAAGTCTTCATCAGGAACGAGGGTGTTGGGCGGAAGGGGGCTGAGAGATAAATGGGAGGGGCTGAGGCTTGGAGGAAGGAGCTAGATCAAGGTGGGTGGTGATAGTGATAGGTCAGAGTGGAAGGTGGAGTGGATAAATGGGAAGGAAGATGTACAGGTATGACAGTTCAAGAGGGCGTACTGAACTAGAGGGTTAGGTCTGGGATAAGGTGGAGGGAGGGGAGATGAGGAAATTGGTCAAATTGCCCTTGATACTGTGTGTTCAGAGGGTCCCTCGGTGGAAGATGATGCTTTCTTCCTCCAGACGACTGCTGGCTAGACTTGGCAGTGGAGGAGGCCAAAAACATGCATGTTCTTGTTGTAGTGGGAGGAAAAGTTAAAGTATTGAAGGATAGGGAAGTGGGGTTGTTGAGTGTGTGTGTATCTGAGACTGTTACCGGAACCGTTCTGCAAGTTTATGTCCTGTCTCCCCATGGAGAGGAGACCAGGCGCAATGGAGAGAGTAGGTGTGGCGTTTGGATGCACATGATGTTCTTTGCCTGACGTGGAAGGATCCTTTGGGGCCTTGGATGAGGTGAGGAGGGACTGTTGACACATGATTCATACCTCTTCTAGTGGCAAAGAAGGTGTTAGGAGCAGAAGGTGGCTGGGTGTGGGTGGGAGGGGGCGTGAACCTCACGAGGGAGTTGTGAAGGGAATGCTCTATGCTAATATGGGTGGGTAGGGAATTATACATCTGGAGGTGGGGTCTGACTGTTGGTGGCGGAACTGGCGGAGGATGATGCATTGTATCCTGTGGTTGGTGGGATGGAAGGCGAGCACCAGAGTGGTTCTCTCCTTGTTGTAGTTGGAAGGGTGGAGATCAAGGGCGGAGGTGCGGGAAGTTGAGGAGATGCGCTAGAGCACCCTCCTGCAACAGAACCACCTCTTCAATGCTACCTGTCCCTCTATCTATCTTTACACTGTTGGAAAACTTACCCAGAATCCCCTCAGTTCCTTCATGTAAATCATAAATGCATAAAGGGTAAAGTTGTAGTCCCAACATTGAGTCTTGTGGAACACCACTTGTCCCTGGCTGCCATCCTGAGAAGGACTCTTTTGTCCCAATTCTCTGATTAATGTCAGACAGCCATGCTACTATCCATGATCGCACCATGCCTCTAACACCATGGGCCCTTATCTTTATCAACAGCCTCCTTTGTGGCACCTTATCAAAGTATTCTTGAGGAGCAAGCGGAGAACATCTATTGTTCTTCTTGGTCTCATCTGCTCGTTACTCCATCAATGAATTCTAACAGGTTAGTCAGACCTGACCTCCTCTTGATGAAACCATGCTGACTCTGTTCTATTTTACCAAAGACCTACAAGTATTCGGAAATCCCATCCTTCACGATGGATTCCAGATTGTTACCCACAACTAAGGAAAGGCTAATCAGTCTGTAATTTTCCATTTTCTGTTTAACTCCCTTATTAAACGGGGTGTGATATTAGCATTTCCAGCCTCTTGGCCCTTTCCTGATTTTAGTCATTCCTGAAAGATGACTACTTATACTTGCACTACCTCGTCAGCTATCTCCCTTCCAAGGCTGGGGCGTAGTCCATCTGGTCCAGGTGATTTATCCACATTCAAGCCATTCAGTTTTCTAACATGTTCTTCTTGATGATCGCCACCATACTCAGCTCTGTCCTCTCACTCTCTTCAACTTTTGTGAAATAATTCATGTCTTCCACCATGAAGACTGATGCCAAGTCCCTCATTCATTTATTTGTTTCCCATTACTGTCTCTCCAGCATCATTTTCCTTCCACTGTCTATACTGCTATACCCTTCTCAACATATCGGAGATTGCTGCCAGTTCAAGTCCATCCTGTCCTTCTTGTTTAGGTCCTACCGACTCGGGAATCCCAGTGATCCACATATCAGAAGTGCAGCCTCCCCTGACAGCTGTTTGGCCATGTATTTAACTGTGCTACCTTCATGTTACTAACCTCACTCACACGTGACATAGTCTAGTGTCTCCAAAATTCAAATATCCTTTCAACAGTACTCTAGCAAGGCCTTTTCTTTAAAGTGGATAGACTTGATAATAAAAACTTAAGTGTGACCTGAGGAAAGTGGAGTCCACTGAATCAGTCCAATGCCCAGAGGATCTGATACCTATCCCCGCCACTAAACCTGTTTGACAAGGGTTACATGTGAACCATATATTTGCAGATGGACAAGGATAACCAGAAAACTAGAAAATGTCAGAGCAGATGGATGTCATGCAGCTTGTTTACTCTGCTTTGCTATTCAATTGGACTTTAGTTATTCCGTTCCTTTCAATGGCAGGTTCTTTACCCAGCATCCCCAGTGGGTCAGAAAGTGTCCAGTGTCGTTGTGAGCACAGTCCTGCGAAGGGAGTGTCCAGTGCCAGGCAATGGGGTGTGGGGAGTCCCAGGGGTGGCACAAGAAAAGGCATGGAGTGACGATGGACTGAGGGACTGAAAGGGATGGAATGTGTATCCAGGGACACTGTACACACGGAAGGGGCCGGGCAAGATTTCTAAACACCCAGGGAACCCGCGATGCACGGCTGCTTTTACAAAAACCTGTCACGTTTGCTAGATTTCTCTGTCGAACCAAAGCAAAAATACTGTAGATGGTAGAACTCCGAAGCAAACACAGAGACATGTTGTGGAGAGACGAAAGAGTTAATGTTCCCAATGTAGACACGGGAAGAATTTACAAAGTCCACATACACAAGGTCAAGAGATTGGAAGTGAACCCGAGTCCCTAGCACTTTGAAGAAGCAGTGCTGTGTCACCGTGCCGCCCCATTACGGATAATTGGAGTTAGAGACATATCTACTGTTCTCTGTGATTGGGATTAAGAGTCCTGAATGATGTGTTGCCTACCTGGTGCTTGGATGTGGGATATATCATCGGGGCTGCAGAAGAACTTGGGTTGGGCGTGGAATGATCCAGTGGTCAGGGTCCGTGTTGGTACCAATGGCTGGGCAAACAAATGACAGTGAAAAGAGCAACAGGTAATGCAGGACTAAACTATCATATCGAAATGCATGCAGCATAAGGAATAAGGTAAATACGTTTGTGACTCATTCACAAATTAGCAAGTACGACATGGGCATTACAGTGATATCACTGCACGAGGATCGGGATTAGTAGCTGAATATTCAGGGATATTCATCCTGTCGAAAAGATAGGCAGGTGGGCAGAGAGATAGAGTTGTTTCATTATTAAGAATGGAATTGAATCAATAATCAATAATAAGAAATGAAGTAAGGTCAGATGGTGTAGAATCTGTGTCGGTAGAATTGAGGAATCAAAAAGGTGAAAAAATGCAGTTGGAGTTATGTACAGGGAGCTGGGGTGCAAGATACACCAGGAGCTAGAAAGTTCTGTAGGAAAGTCAAAGTTACAGTGACTATGTGGGATTTCATTATGCAGGTGGACTGGGAATTCAGGTTGGTAGTAGTTCGCGAAGAAAGGAATTTGTGGAATGTCTATGAGATGGCTCTTTGGAGCAGCTTGTACAGGCGAGCCAAATGAAGGAGCTTAAAGTGAAGGAATTCTTAGCAGGCAGAGATCATAATATGATTGAACTTACTCTGCAATTTCAGGTGGAGAATGTAGAATCAGTAGTAACGGTATTACAGCTGAATAAAGGCAATTACAGAGACACGAGGGAGGAGCTGGGTAGAATTGACTGGGAGACGGGTCCAACAGGAAAGATAGTGCAATATCAATGACAGGAGATTTTTGTAGTAATTCAGGATACAACAGAGATTTATCCTGAGGTAAAAGAGGTATGGTGCAGGGTGAATGAGGCAACCATAGCTGACTAGGGAAGTCAGGTACAGCATAAAAACAAAAGAGAAAGGATATAATGTGGCGACGTGCAGTGGGAAACCTGAGGATTGGGAAGCTTACAAAGACAAAACAGAGGGCAAACAAAATAAAATAAGGAGGGAGATTATTGAATATTGGGGTAAGCTAGCCAGTAATATAAAGGAAGACTGAAACAGTTTCTTTCGACATATAAAGTACAAATGAGCGGCAAAAGTGAACATTGGGCTGCTGGAAAATGATACTGGAGAGATAGTAGTGGGGAACGAGAAAATGGCCAAGGAACTGAAGAATTACTTCGTATCAGCCTTAACGATGGAAGACACGAGTAATACATTAAACATTCAAGCGATTGAGAGGCCGGAGCTGAGTATGCTGGCCATCTCCATGGAGAACATGCTAGGAAAGAATTGAAGGTGGCTAAATAATCTTGACCAGATGGACTACATCCCAGTGTTATAAGGGAGATAGCTGAAGAGAGAAGGGAGGCGATCGTGTTGATCTTTCACGAATAACTACAGTAAGGAACAATCTCAGAAAACTGAAAAACCACTAATGTGACATCGCTCTTTAACAAGGGAGTAAGGAAAAAGACAAAAAATCCACAATGAATCGCTTAACCTCGGTCGTGGGTAAGATCCTGGAATCCATTGTGAAGGACGACATTTCTGAATACTTGGAAGTATTTGGTAAAATAGGGCAAAGTCACTACGTTTTCATCAAGGGAAGGTCATGCTTGGGGGAATCTGTTGGAATCCTTTGAGGACGAAATGAGCAGGCTCGACCAAGCACAGTTATCCACCTTGTCTTCAAGAAGGTCTTGGACAAGGTTTCACACAAGAGATGACTGAGTACGATAAGGGTCCATGGTGTTAGAGGCAAAGTAGTGGCATTGGTAGACGCTTAGCTATCTGACAGAAAGCCGAGAATGGGGATGAAATGGTCCTTACCAGGATGGCAGCCGGTGACAAGTGATGTTCCATAAGGCTCAGTTTTGGAATCGTAATTTTTAATCATACCCTTAACAATCTAGATTTGGGAATTGGGGGCACTCTGGCTAGGTTTGCAGACGATACAAAGATAGGCAAATGGACAGGTCATATTGAGGAGGCGGAGAGGCTGAAGAAGGAGATGGACAGGTAAAAAGATCGGCAGATGCATTCCAATGTGCAAAGTGTGATGTCATGCACTTTGGCACGAAGAATAGAGGCATGGTCTATTTTTTAAATGGGGAGAAAATTCAGAAATCTGAAGTACAAAGGGACTTGGGAGTTCGACTGCAGGGTTCTCTCAAGGTAAGCTTGCAGGTTGAGGCAGTAGTTCGGAGTGCAATTGCATTTATTATTGATGGCATTTATTATGAGAGGAATTGAATATAAAACAGGTTGCATACGGCTCTGAATAGACCACATTTGGAGTATTGTGCGTAATTTTGAGCCCCATATCTCAGGAAGGATGTACTGGCCCTGGGGTATGTTCACAAGATCTTCACGAGAATGGTCATAGGAATGAAAAGCTTATCGCATGAGGCATGTTTGAGGACTCTGGGTCTATACACGATAAAGTTTAAAGGAAGAGAGGGATTGTAACGGAAGTATGCAGAATACTGAATGACCTGGATACAGTGGATGTTGGTAAGATGTTTCCATTGGACTAGAAGCCGAGGGCACAGCCTTAGAAGAAAGGGAATACCCTTTAGAGCAGTGATAAGGAGAAATGTCTTTAACCAGAGAATGGCGAATCTTTGAAATTTGTTGCCACAGAAGGCTGTGGGGCCAGGTCATTGAGTATATTTGTGACGGTGATAGATAAGATTTCGATTATCCAGGAGATCAAGGGTTACAAGGAGAAGGTCGGAGAATGGGTTTGAGAAACCTATCAGCGATGATTGAATGGTGGTGCAGACTCAACGGGCTAAATGGCCTACTTTCTGCACTTATGTCTTATCGAACCCCCCAGTGTTCAATGCAATCACCTCGAATTCTCTCACAGCGCTACAGATCAACCTTCACTCATTACTCATGGTGTCATAATCCCAGAGCTTAATCTGGTGGAACTCCTCTTCACTCTCTCTGTGTTAAGGAGATCACTTCTTATAAAGGAGAGAAAATCTTTGTGGGCGGCACGGTGGCACAGTGGTTAGCACTATTGCCTCACAGCGCCAGAGACCCGGGTTCAATTCCCGACTCAGGCGACTGACTGTGTGGAGTTTGCACGTTCTCTCCGTGTCTGCCAATAAAGCCAGCACCGAAGGTGCCTATTCAGATGGACATCAGTCTCGGGGAGAGAATTTGTCACAAAGAATACATCTAAAACAGTGAATAGCCACGTACCTGAATGGAAATGAACTGCTGGAATATGGGATACAGGCAGAGGAAGGGAGCTATCTTTCCTTTTGATCTACCCTTGCGGGATCTGTGCAGATCTTGTCAGGCCAGCATCTTATGCCGACCTTGAACTGAGTGGTTAGTTCAGCTGTTTCACAGGACAGAAAAGAGTA
>NW_025201311.1:3853-7012 GCF_004010195.1 Chiloscyllium plagiosum | reverse complement strand
ATGCTCCTGGTGTTGAAGTAGACACACTTCAAATCAAATTCTTGCTTGCCGGTGCCATCTTGCATCCCTGAAACTTAATTTTGGACCTCCCTACTCTCAACGTTTTCTATACTCGAACTACAATTTTGGTTCCCATCCACATGCTGGATTATTATAAACCCACCCGAATAACCTTAGTGAATATCCCCCCCAGGATATTGGTACCCATTTGGTTCAGATGAAGACGATCCTGCTTGAAGAGGTCCCACCTACCCTAGAAAGAGCCCCAATTATACAAGAATCCAAAACCCTCCGTCCTGCATCATCCCCGTAGCCACATGTTCAATTCCTCTCTCTCTGGTCCTCACCTTACTAGCACGTGGCACGGGTAACAACCAGCGACAACAACTCTGTTCATCCTAGCTCTAAGCTTCCATCCTAGCTCCCTGAATTTCTGCCTTAAATCCCCATCTCTCTTCCTACCTATGTCGTTGGTGCCTATGTGGACCACGACTTGGGGCCGCTCCCCCTCCCATTTAAGGATCCCAAAAACATGATCAGAGACATCACGAACCCCGGTACCTGGGAGGCAACACATCAACCGTGAGTCTCTCTCATCCCCACAGAACCTCCTATCTATCCCCCAACTATGGATTCTCCAATGACTACTGCTCTGCTCCTCTTCCCCTTCCCTTCTGAGCAGCAGGGACAGACTCTGTGCCAGAGCCCTGTGTCCCACTGCATTCCCCTGGTAAGCCACCCATCCCCAAAAGTATCCAAAATAGTATACTTATTGTTGAGGTGGATTGCCACGGGGGGAGATCCCTGCACTGCCTGCCAGTTCCCTTTCCATCCCCTGACTGTAACCCATTTCCCTTTTACTTGTACCTGAGGAGTGACGACCTCCCTGTAACTCCTCTCAATAACTCCATCTGCCTCCCGAATGATCCGAAGTTCATGCAGCTCCAGCTCCGGTTCCCTAACACGGTTTTCGAGGAGCTGGAGTTGGGTGCACTTCCCGCAGATGTAGTCAGCAGGGACACGAGTGGTGACTCTTACCTCCCACATTCTGCAGGAGGAACATTCAACTGCCCTCACCTCCATTCCCATGATTCTAAATTCTCAAAGAGACTGTTGAAAAATAAGGAATAAAAAATAAACTCGCTATCTTACCAATCTGGCGCACAGAAGTTTTTTTTTTGGTCAGAGGAGGAGATTGATGGGAGACACTACCCGAGTCGTGTTTCGAGTAGCGCAACTACACAAATATATGACTTCCCAGAAGTTGTTCACTCCTCCCTCACACCTCTCAGCAAATGGAGTCCCGAGTCCCCAGGCAAGTTACTTTTAATTCTTTATATAGGTCTTGACATGTCAGGGAACGGGCAAATATTGGTCTTTGGACCATATTAGGAAAATATGTTTGTGTTAGTGCACAATGACGAGTGAAATGGAATAAAACAATGTAATATTTCAATGAATTCAGTTCAATGAATTATTTCCTTATTATTGAGCCTTCGAGTCAGGGGAAGAGCTACTCTTTGTTTTCCTTGTCTAGACCCCTCATGTTGTTAAACACCTCCATCAGGAGCACCTCTCAGCCTTCTTTGCTTAAAAGTAAAATCAAGTAAATCCAGCCCCTCTTCAGTTTGAGTACAGTATTGTTACTTCTGAAACGTATTAGTGTAAAATTTCATTAGCGATTGATCTATCCACCTGAACAACCGGTTTATACCATCCTGTACCCTCACACGTTCCTCCTCACAGTGAACCACCAGCTCATCTTTCTGTCACCCACAAAAGTATTTATCATTCCCTCTAAACTCCATCCCTCCCATTCTCATCATCATCGTTTATGAAGTTCACAACTAAGCCTTGATTTTCTCCTATTCTTCAGATATTGTTCACAGGGAAAGCATTGAGAATTCCATTCTCTTTTTTTCCTATTTTGGTGAATTTGCAGCGTGATACAGTTGAGTTCTTTTTCACGAGGGAGCCACAAATGTTATTTTGGACATGGAGCTGAATTTTACTTTTATACTATGCACCTCTGTATGTTTTATAAATTAAGCTTCTACGTAATTAGTATTGGATTAGGATTAAATGGCTTTCACTGCAACAGTGTGTTCCACGTGGACCGGGATAATGTTCTTTGTATCGTTTCCTGCAATAGTCAGAGCTGAAAGAAGTTTCCGTTTCTACGATCGAGACAGATTCATAATTTGTTTGAAAGAGTTGGCGTGATGAGGATAAAAATTCAAATAATTTCTATATCTTGACTCACAGCAGAAGATAAAATCATATCGTCAAGTCTACTTTGAACTGGAAACAAATTACTTCATATTGTAAAAACATTTACAAAAAATGTACTTGGAGCAGCATGGATCTTATAGTTGCTCCTGGGATTGCAGGCAGTTAAATATTTAGTATAGTCTTTTTGCAGTTGATATTATCATTTATTAATTTAACATAATTATTTCTATTTCGTTTTATTAACATTCAAAAACAAACAAAACAGCAAAAACAAAACACACGATTTTCTTTCAAACAAACTTTTTTTTAGAAGAGGATTTTTAAATGTGTGATTTACAAAAAAAGAAAAGTCTATTTATATTTTAAAATATTTATTTTATCACACTGCAGAAGTTTTTTTGTTTTGTAAAATTAATTAATTAAAATAAGGAGGTGTACCTTCCTTCTGGAGAACCCTACACATTTTCAGCTCTGGAGAGGACTATTTTCTTCTCAGACTTTATTGAAGAGCAATATGTTTATTAATTATTTAGCTAAATGGTTGATTTTGTTTAATTTTTCTATGTTTGATACGTATACGTATATATTTTTTCGCTTTTAACATTATTGTCTGTAGGTAACAGACGTTGTCGTAAAAAAATTCTGTTTTTCGGCATAATATTATTAAGGTCACATATAAGGCACAGAGTGGATGGCTGGAAGACTTAGAAAAAAATTTATCCAGTATATCAGTCATAAAAATGTGTGTCTGTCTGGAAAGATAAGAAAGTAGCTCAAATGTCTCCGGTCTATCAAAATGTTTTTCAGCTTTTAGAACAGCTGAAGCGTATTTCTCTCTGAAAGAAGAATAAATGAAAATGAAAGAGCAATAAATTATTGGACACATGGAATTATTCTTATGTTCAGCAGCGTTTGAGAAGATTTAGT